>NW_017259206.1:292524-294682 GCF_001594045.1 Atta colombica
ATATATATATATATATATATATACATACATAGTTGCTTTCCATTTACACACAAATGAAACTGATGAGATTGAAGTGAGCTGAATATTTTATACTCAGATTAATGACGTCGCTACTTGCTTCAGTAAAAAGTTATCACATGTCATAACCTCACTTTGAAATGAGTTTACAAGACTCGCTAAAGCACTGTCTCGATCTTATGCAGATTATGGATAAAAACTCATTGTCAATTGAATCTCACTTATCAGAATGCAAAAGAAACGCGCATTCAATTGAGTTATGACATCATACGTGAGAATTATTTAAGAATTAGTGTAAATGGAAAACAATACTATAGATATACATCTATAAATATACATATATGTCTTTCGCATATATTTTGCAATTGCGGAGGATTCCGCAGAGATACATGCACATTTGTTTGATCCCCAGCAACATCGAGAATCTGCCCCTCTATTTCACTCCATCAATTATTAACGTTGCTTTCGGCTAGCAGAGAACAGCGTCCAATTGATGGAGCAAAAATAGAGGGGCATTTTCGATGTTGTCGGGGGCCATCATTGGTCAGTTTCCGTCTCTCCCCTTCCTCTCTCCATGAATATAATTGACCAATTAGCGTTAGTCATACAAGTTGACTATTGGTCAACTTTACCGAAGACTTAGGACTATCGGCTACCGACTCAGTCATAACATCAGCATAAGCGTGAGATTTCATTTCATTTGCGTATTTTGTATTTTGTCATATGACAAATTTTTTAAGCTATTGATTGACCATAGGATAGAGAAGATCCGAGGAAGATCTTTCTGTCTTGCATATTTATCGTACGACAAAAACGCACAAATGAAATCTCACCCTAATATACATCTATTTCTTTTTAAATATAGACAAATTTTAAATATAGAAAAATATAAGTACAGCTATAAAAAATAGGATATATAAAGGATCTTAAGCCTATTCTAAAACTTTTAAAATCACTTCTATTGAATTTTGAATTTTATATAAGCTGTCGAAAGTATGTTTTTTATAAGTGTATACATTTATTATTTGTATTTGGTATATTGTAAAAATATAGATATTGACAACAGCGTTTTGGGCATCAACTCCAATTGGGAATTATTAACGCCAAGCGGTTTTAGATTTTATCTTCCTGGAAGTATAGGACCTGCTTGGCTAGATACTACTACCACTGCCCAAGTTAAGACTCAGTTCGTTAAACTGTGTGATAAAGAAGAGTTTATAGAACCATTGAACAATAAAAATAGACATCAAAAAGATGTAGAAAATTGGGAGAATATACGGCCGACATTGGACTGTGTGGCTCAGGAGTGTCCTATTCTCTTACGAAAAAGTATAGAAGAACTATTCCCGGGATGCTTAGATGTGACTATGTCACATCTCACTATTATAACTATTAGTCAGAAAGCAAATCTTAAGTCGATGAGATGGCGTAAGGAAACAGAAACAGAAAAACTCGCCAAATATGTAAGTTATATATGACGACGTTGTATGACAATATGACATTTTTGTTTGAAAATCTAACAAATGTATGTCGCTTCTTTATTTCAAAAAAGTGACACTTTTATAATTTTTATAATTAACATTTTTATAGTTAATGATTTTTGAATTATTACGAATTAACATTTTTATAATTAATGATTTTTGAATTATTACGAATGAGATAAATATTATCCTTGATATTATTTCATCAATCATCAAAAGTAAAAGTGAATATTATTTCATCAACAAAGATCATATGAAAACTATATTCTTTTCGCTGATATGATTTAATTTTCTGACAACTTCAAAAACAATTTTTGAAATAAGAAAGTGATATCTCATAGGTCTAAATATATATATCTACACACTCAGAGGAAGGATATTTTCATTTATACATTATAGTCTATTAGTTTGTTTTAGCAGCCTCCGATCTATGTATAAAGCTCAAAATGGTCGGTTACTGGGCAGACTTTATAAATCCTTTCAGTGGACAACCCTACTTGAGTCCAAGAAAGGGCGCCAATCTGTACGAAACCGATGAACGATTTCGCTGCGTAGGATTTAAAGTACAACAGAAGAACAACTGCAGAATTATTGTTTCTGATAGTAGTCTACAAAATTTTATTGGTATGTAAACGGCTACATATATATATATATATATA
>NW_017259206.1:294782-295942 GCF_001594045.1 Atta colombica
ATTGAGATGCAAATCTGCTTTTAGAAAACCGTTTATCATATCTAACTTACATTGCAGTGTTCTGACTTTTTCCTTAATTTCAGGAAGTCTTTACACTACAGCGCCTGCAAGTACAGAATTTTTAAAACAAATAACAAACGGTGATAACGAGGATCAATAAATATATGTATATATAGAAAAAAGAGGATTTAGTTTATTTATATAATGAATGATTTATTATTTTTAAAAAATCTCCTGCCTATACATATATTGAGATGCTCGATTAAAACTATTAAAAGGCAAACGAATTTAGCAAATTTAATTTCATTATGATAAATGTCTATTGGTACTACGCTCAATAAAATGCGGACAATGTGTGCTTTATCTTTTATAAACTATCTAATATTTATTTAGCAAAGTCAAATGCATAATGTTATTAAATAAATTATAAATTTTATTCATCTTATTTAGAGAAATGAACCCTTTCTCAATAGTGAATAAAACATTTTTTTATTTAGATAATATCGGTACAAATTGCAATTATCTTAAAACTATTATTTCTATTACACATTGTTATTTTCTCTTTAAACATTAAAGAAATAATAAAATATATTAAATCTTGCGTATTCATCACAAATTACGACCGACATCTATCTTCTGTAGATACGATCTCTTTCTCATATACAATCTCTTTCTCTTTCTCTCTTCATGTTAGAAAAATCAAATCAGATTACATAATAAATAGACATTTTAGCTGTGTTAACTCAAATATAACCGTAAAATAAAAATATCTAAATAATCATTAAATACGTTTTATGAATTTATGGGAAAATCTTTTGTTAAATTATTAAGTTCCATTAAACAATAATATTACAATATAAAAGCATTATATAATAACATTATAAATAAAACATTATAAAAACATTATAAATAAAGATTATGCATTCGCGGGTTTCCTCCATGTCCAGATCCATTCTTGGAATGCCAACGTTTCGTGAACCTTACAGTCCACTTCATCAGACTGCTCCTCGCCCTGATGAAGTGGATTGCAAGGTTCACGAAACATTGGCATTCCAAAAATGGATCTGGACACGGAGGAAACCCGCGAAACGCATAATCTTTATATAGAAAACATCCGTGGAAGTCTCAAGAATATTATCAAATATTAATATAAAGAATAT
>NW_017259206.1:296094-296404 GCF_001594045.1 Atta colombica
TTCAAAAATACGTATTTACGAATGTACATTTCGTACATTAGATGCATTGAGAGAAAAACTTTTTGATATTTATACCTATATAATTAACATATTACTATAATTATAATTATGACTATTATAGTATTAGTAGTAAGTATACGTGTATATTAGAATGGTCGTTATTTTAATAATTTTTGAAATTTGATCGGGACACCTCAAGATGCTTTTCCGCTTACTATGTCCCGGTGGCACGGATTAATATTGTTCAAAAAATCTGAAAAAATTCTGATAATTTTTTTTTTTGAGATATTGAACCATTTTAGGGAATGTC
>NW_017259206.1:296504-302454 GCF_001594045.1 Atta colombica
TAATATGTGTCTTAATGACATGAAACGTTAAAGACTTAATTTAGATGATCTATAATCTCCATGTCAGAGAAATAACTGAAGAAAAATCAGAATATATAATAAAATACACAACATAAAACATAAAAATTTCTATCCTGAAATCTGATAGATCAATAAAGTGTGAGCTTGTCAAACCACAATTTACAATCTTAAAGTAATCAAGATAATGACTTATAGATCATAGGTAACTTGGTACCACCGGCGGAACGAGCATTAACTCGTATGCATTACGAAATCTTAACTGTTACAAGGAAAACTTATGTATTGAGTTGTCCGGAAAGTTCGTGCTGCAAAAGATTTAAATTTAATAAATGAAATTAAAAATTTAAATCTTCTGCGTTTCAATTTTCCTTCAAAATCGGCACGAACTTTCCGGATAATCTAATACATATAAGCTATAAACGAGTACTATACACACACACACACAACATTTCGAGGTATTATTATATCAAAGTAAATTTTCGTACATTTTATATACAGATTATACCAGGATGTTACTTGATATTACCTAATTAATTTTATTTTTTGTTATTTATATCAATTTAGAGGGAAATATATCTAAGAATAAAAATATGTAGTTAACTATGTAATTAAAACCAGCTAACAATTATTGATGTATAAATCGCTTATACATACATACGTTTACGTGCTCATGATCTCTGTGTCATAATAATATATTTCTATGGTTTTTTTTGGTAAAACACTTGTTCATTAATACGCGTGTAATCACATAATATGAAAATAACTATATATATTAAACTATATATTAAGGTGCTGACAATGTGAAGTTGTAAAATCGAAAAGAAATAGATTGTCTCTTAATCGACTTCTAACTTTCGGAACGAACCGCATATTCCGCTTAATTCTTCGTTAGCCTCTTGATAATATTTCGGTGATATTTCAATATACATATCGTCGAGAGCCTTGAGTTCATCTTTTTTCTGTTTTAGTTCCTTCTTAAATTCGTCTAAAAAATAGATAGCATGTTAAGAAATAATACAATTTGAGTCTGTTGAAACTTGAAAGAATTGCGAGGAGAATCTTCGTACCAATCATTTCCGAAAGCGAGATTTCCCCGCCATATTCCTTCGGTAGTATCTTTGGATCCACTGCTTCTTTTAGCTCTTGTATGTTTCTATGTATCTGCAAAAATTGCAAATATGATTTCTCGGATGTGTAAATTTAAACCAGCCATACTTGTCATAACAAAATTTACCATTTCGCGATATTTACCATAACGCGAGACTTAAGCTTGTCGTTTAATATAGACATGCTGAATTCGAGGAGCTTCGCTACGCTGCTAGGTAGATTGATTATATGCGTCTCCTTATGACGCATCGGTGTACTGTTCTGTACGCACCTCAATATATTACGAATGTCCATGAAAGACAATGTGCCGAAATGGTTCATGGACAATCTCGCTACGTCGTTGAGATATGTGTAGCCATAGACTTGACTTTTCTCATCGTCCATCAAGATCTCGACCACCATACTATGAACCCGGAGCAAGTGTGCAGATGAGAATTTATTAGGGTCGAAACGCCCTTTAAAAAACAAAGAAAATAAAGTAGTATGAATATTTAATATATACTCGGAGACTAATTGAAATTAACTATGAAGCAAAAATATCAGGCTTAATAATAATAATAATAATAATAATAATAGTAATAATAATAATAATAATAATAATATCAAGCACGAATAATTTTATTACAAAAATTGGGTAACTTTCAATACAATGAATTAAATGCCAGTAATTGGGGATGTGTTCCACTTAACGTTCTCAACACTCGCAACATGCGTCATTTCAATTTTGTTTAATATTTGGCGACAAGAATGAAATAATGTTCGCGAGAGAGAGTTGCGAACTTTAAGTTTGCGAACGTACCTTTGAAACATGAAAATAAATGACTAGTTTATATAAGTGTGGAATAACTAGCTTAAAACAATACAAAATATAAATAATTAAAGCATACAGTCACAACACTCGATGTATTTACTTATTTAGCGAAAGTCGTATATTTAAAAAATTATTTCATATGATAAGTAGACGTTTCGGTCAAGTCTTGACCATCATCAGTACAATAAAAAATATAAATGGTGTTAGATATTAAACAGAATGTTAAAAATTATTCGCTAGTTCAAAATTGAAAGATATAAATTTACATTCGGAAATTCCGTATTTTTCATACGAAGCCTTACAAATGTTCGAATAACAAGGAATTTATTATATCGTGTAAAGTCTCCTTCTATAAGTATGAATATGAATTTGTCTAACACCATTTACATTTTTTATTGTACTGATGATGGTCAAGACTTGACTGAAACGTCTACTTCTACTATCATATGAAATAATGTTTTAAATATACGATTTTTGCTAAATACATCATGCATTGTAGTTATATCCTCCTTATTTATTTAATAAATTTAGATTGGGTCGTTCTATTTTTTTGACACTTCAGCTCACTCTCTAACTCTCACTCTCTTACTTTCTTATACTCTTTTACTCTTTAATCCTTTAAATAAATTATCACATAACAGTTTGTTCGAAGATGGAACAACCTTATTATAATATGTCATGATTTAGCTGCGTCTTAAATTAGTCTTTTGTATTCATGGGATTGGTACCTGCACATGACATTATCACTTTTCGGCCGTGTTGATCTCGCTTTAACATTGGTACTAAATAGCCGTTATCGATGATGGCCATAAGTTCCGGATCATCAACGTCGAGATTTTGGAACCAATTGGAATAAAGTTGCCTAATAGTGAGATACTGTTCCAGCATCTCCTGCGCCATCGGCAAACTGAATTTCTTCGTCCTAAGAAATCTTAATAGGAACAACGAATCAGTCCTACATTTTTTAATCGTAGGATGTTTCTCGATCCAATGCCGAAATTGCTTCAGCGCTTGGTTTCTCGTGTTGTCATCCTCACGGAGTTCCAATCTAGCCGTTTCCAGCGTGTCCGCATCCAACGTACTCTTATATTCATCATATTTCTTTTGCTGCCCTTCCGATACCATTGTCTGAACAGTAATGCAAGTCTAATTAATGTTTTATCTCAATGGATTTTACGTTATCTTAATGGAATAACAGTGGCTGCATCAGCATTTAATCAGCAGGAAAAAGCAGCTTTACAATTGTTGTAAAATCCCTTAATGTGATTTTATTTAAATTCAGTAAAATACAAAATTAATCATATTACGAATGTAATCTCCTTTATCTCTGAAAATAGCATATTAATTGAAGAAAATACATAAATCGATTATGTTAGTTAATTTAAATATTTAAAGAAATAAATTATTTTAAATAAAAAAACGATAATATTTGAAAAATTATTTTTAAAAATTACTAAATGAATTTGTTTTTTTTTTTAATTTTAGAAAAAATCTTATCTAAGCTGGATCTTAACGTTTTAAATAATATTTCAGCATGAATTTACATGTACACATTCAGTTTTACAATTGCACTCCAAAGTCACTTTCGGTTTTTAGACGCAATCTTAAATCGAATTGAGATAATTATATCACAAATTAAATTCTTAGGTCATTTTTAAAATCAATTTTTTTAGTTAACATCAATTTTTTTGTTTTATAAAAATAAAATAAAAATACAAATTTAAAAAATGCTTAAGAGACTGAGTGAATTAAAAATATTCGTGTAAATTTTCATTCAAAAATATTAAAATATAACTGAAATATCATCCAAACCTTGATAAAATAATACATCTTGAGAAAAATGTACGTTTATAAAATTATGATAAATATTCTTTAGGTTTATAAAAACATTCATTTTAATCTTTTTACCTTAAAGTGATACTTGTACTATAAGTATACCTTGACCCTTTTTAAGACTGTAATTATATTAATAAGATTATTATTAAAAAGAATTATATTAATAAGAAGTTTAGAACTATAATAGAGAGAGATTATATAGATATTTAAAAAACAATTTCTTAAAAATCGATTTTTTACTCCAGAAAATAATTTGGCCTGTTAATAAAAGAGAATCTAGCTAACATTAAACTGTTTGATTGAATATCCATTTAATGGAAAAAGAGCATCTCACACACACGCGCACACACACACACACACACACACACACACACACACATTATCATAATTTAAAGTTGTTTAATTATTATTTATAAAATTAGAACATCGATTTTTATAAATGTTAGACTTTTTTTTATTTAATTAAACATAGTTGACATAGTTGACAAATATAAAAGCAGAAGAGAAATGAGAAAATCAAATAGCGAATCATGGACAAATTATTCCGGTTCGCTAGCAGTTAATATGGCATGGAACGTAAAGAGAAAGTCTCGGAAAGCATCGGTAAAGCATAGAGATATTACAATGTATAAATAGAGAATTACTTTAGTCAAGACACTATAGACATTACTAACTGCTAATTAGCATTAGCATTATTTAAAATATTTAAATAATATTTTCTTTTCATTTCAATATATCTTTATAAAATCAAGTTTTTCGTCTTACACAATAATCATTTTATCGTACTGATGCTTTTTATTCATGTATTAATGAATTAAATTAATTAAACAAATTAATTAAATTAATTAAATTAATTAAACCTTACAAACAACAGATTTAATTTGTGATTATCAATGAATATTTTACCATATATAATTTTAATGTAGAAAAAGATGAATAAAGAAAGATCTATTATAACTTCTTCATTAATTTTTATATTATATGAACCAGTAAGGAGGATAATTTAATTATTTCTCATAATAAGCTTAATGTCTGATTTAATATTTTAGTAATATCTTTAAGTTACATTCTAATCAAAACATTTAGAATCAAGTGTATAATTTTAATATTACACAATTTTAAAATTAATTGTATTGAGCAAACATTTTTGTTTTTATGTATTTAAATTGTGTATATCAATGCGATTGTATAAGAAATTTAATTAACCGGAATTTAATTTAATTCGCAGAGAGGTTCAAAGAGGCCTTTATCAACTTTAATCAACATATAAGAATGTTGACAAAAATTCTCTTTCATAAAAATATCGATTCTTCTTAGCTATTTTCAAGAGCCTTGAATCCGAAAGCTATTATCCAATGACAATTACTTGAAATTCTCCGCGAGTGTGATGCTTAAACGATTCGTGAAACGAAAGTGAGACGCTGGGAGGAAGTAGTAAACGAAGGGGCTTCGCTGCTGCAATGGGAACACGCGTTTCGCGGTGTGCTATATTCATCATGCGCTCAGATCCGACTTTCTATCCTATCACGATACTCAAAGTGCAATACCGTATAAACGCGATATCGTTTCTATTCAAGACCACGTCACGAGAGAACGCGTTGTAAGCGTTCGGTAGTATTAACGAGTATTTTTGTAATCCGCATGACACATCTTAAATTACACAATTATGTTGAATTTTAAATTCTCATGTTCGATTACGAATTTAATTATGCACTAGTTAATATGAAAAATTTTCAGTTTTCTATTATATCGTCATTCGTCATTTAACACAGCTATTATCATTTACTGTAACGAAATGCGTTACCACAGAAGAAAGGTCCTATACAGCATCGAAAGTTTTCAGAAATATCTCAGAAATATTTCAACTGAAAAGTGAAACATTTCATAAAAATTGCGAAATATGTCTGCAACATTTCTGAAATCTCTCTGAAATAGCAAAATCGCAATTCTTGTACATGAAACCTTGTTGAAAGGTTGATGAAATGTCATGCAAAGAATCTCCAAATCTTTTTGAAATATTATCAAAGAGGTTTCAGCTATTTCTAGTATTACAAAAATGATATTTGAATATATACTTGATACTTAAATATTTATTTGATTGATTGATACTTAAATAATATTTAAATTTATATTTATATTTATGACATAATATCATTATATGAACGAATTTTGTAC
>NW_017259206.1:302554-310170 GCF_001594045.1 Atta colombica
TTTAGTTTAACATTATTTTGATATTGTAATTTATCCTACTTTAATTGAAGTAGGATAAGTCATAATATCAAAATAATATTAAACTAAATCGCGATTGATCAAAAAATGACTTTTAATAAACATTTTGGAGCCATTTTAACATTATGATGATTTTTTATTCTTTAAATATGTTTTTCAATTTATTGCATGAAAACTTTCCGCAATAATCATCATGCTGTATGGGTAATATTTCAAAAAAATTTACAAAATTGAAAGTTAAAATAATTTTGTTTACCATAAGTGCTTTCCATTTGTGATAAAAGTGTCTTCGTTATTCATTGAATGTCAAGATAGAATGATGTTTGTGTCGTCTCGTATCATCAAATAGAAAGCACATAATGATTATACGTTACTGAAGGTAATCTAATAAAGGAAGGATATGAATCGAAATTTTTAGTTATAGTTTATATCATTCCTTTTTGTAAATTTTGTAAATATGACTACTATAGGAATAAAGATTTTATATCAAATTAACTTACCTTTTACATGAGACAAATAACTGTTAAACCCGTGTAATTATCTGGCAGTTATCGCATAACTCGATTAAAACTATTATTTTTGCGAGCGAAGCGATCTTGACAAAATATAATGCATGAAATTTAATAAAGGCCATTGTCCTTAACGGAGAATTGATCCTTATTTTCTTAATGTAAATTCATGAATATATTTTGATAATTTTATAAATTATTTGGCGATTACTTATAAAGAAATTAAATTTTGTGTAGCTTGTTCAATTAATAGTAATGGAATGGATAAAATCTTATATATATAAAACGTTCCTAAATATAATACAAAATCATTACTTAAAATACATTACTTAAAAATATTACGTCTGTTTTTATATCATGAACTTATTTTGTTTCATAAAATAAGTATAATGTGAATTACGGGATATAATAAAAACTATTTGTTAAAGTTTTGCATATAAAAGATATTAATTAATTCATAAATTGCATATTAATACATCGATAATAGATTAAAGAAATGCCTGTCTAAAATAGAATGATAAATGAAATATTTACGCAAATAGAACAACGGTATTTTCTCTATGTCTACATTTCGTTGGACTATTATTAAATGCCTTTGCAATCAACTTTGTTTGCAGGCAAGTCTAGTTATCTATCATTTGCCATTCCCTCATTTTATTTTCTGAATCAATCATTGATTTTTTTCTACATAATAGTCATCAATGATTATTATATGCTCTTGAAGTCTCTTTCTCACTATATCGTGAAAATATTACGACTTATCGCTCGATTCTAACTTTTGATTCATCTTGTTCATATCATTATTCTCCATAAGTCTAACCTTGTCTGAATCAACTGTCTTTTCGCTATTCAATGGTTCCTCTTTCTTCTTATTAAGACCCATGAATTCGGCTAACATATTCTGTCGAGATCTTTCCGGAAATTGTTCTCCTCTACCTACAGAGATTAAAGTTGCCCGTTTAGGAGGTCTTTGTAGCGGAGGTAGTTTCGGTAAGACAGAAATTTGATCCAATTTTGATGTCGACTCTTTTTGTATCTCCTCTTGGTTTGCAGCTGATTTCTTTGTCTCCTCCTGATTGGATTTCGTTGTCGATTGTTTCTTTTTTTGATCAGGTGAAGACTGTTTTTTTATCTCTTTCTGATCAGATTTTACAAGTTGTTTCTTCATATCTTCTTGTGTGATTTTTTTAGTGAATTGAGTAATAAGTGGTATATGCTTCTTTTCTTTTTCTTTTTCTTTTTCTTCTTTTTCAGTCTTATCAGCTATAACGTTTTGAGAATTATTTTTCTGACTTGGTACTAAAATATACTTCCAACAATTCGGTAATGACAGCTTGATGTCAGGAAGATATTGCTTCCGGATGTCTTCCGAAATGTACCAGCAAGATTTAAGATGCATCGGTCCCTCTTCGGGACATGCTATCCTATCAGCGATTTCACTGATCTTCGATAATACACTAACTTTCGACAAATGACTTCCGCTCTTTTTGCTCCAAAATGTCATGAACTCTCTCATAAGAACGTGTCTGCCATGTCTGTTCCCGTGCACTAACCGAATCAGATCAGGCAAAGCTTCCTCAGGGAACTTGGTCTTTTTTGATCCTTTCACAGATTGGCCAGGCGTCTTGCATTCAATATTAGTCGAAATATCTTCTTCTGGTGACGATGACGGAAGTATTATCGGTATATTGTTGACCCAAGCTTGCCGAGCTGACAAGAATTCTTTGATTTTTGGAGGAACTGAAACAGTTTGAATATGTCCTTATGAAAATTTTAAATATAGAATATTTGACAAAAATTTGTAATAAATATTATAATACTATATAATACTACAAATATATAATAGATATATTATACATACACGCACGCACGCATGCACACACGCCCACATCTATAAATAAAATATACTTACTAGATTCTGGAAATGAATTGCCGGGTCCCTGCCAAATGCATCCGATTATTTTTGGCTTAAGTTTATGTGTTTTCGCGTTTCTTTCAGCTTCAAATTGTTTTCCTAATATCTTCAATTTCATTTTCTGTGTTTGCGGCGACTACAATAGAAAAAATATGCTTTATACTGATCTGTATTTCAAAGTAAAATTTTGTATGTATAAAAAATAGTTTTCTTAATGTGTACTATTATTATAATATTCTTACCATGTCCTCCATTTCTTCCTCATCAGCCTGCGCTTCTTCCTCGGACAAATATCTAAATAACAAAATATTTTCTTTTTAAAAGAATTTACACAAATACAAGATCAAAAGATACGAATATCAGAAATTTATAAATAATAAAATTAATCTCTTTGATACAGCTTTTATTTTCTTATAGCAAGATAAATTCTTAAAGGCTTTCCAGAATTGTAATTTTTATTTTTATAAAAGAAATTTCCTTGTAAAATTTTAATTTTAATAAATAATATTTTCAAATTATTACTGTATAATCCGAGAGAGAGAGGGAAAGAACTTTTATATAATCTTTTAAACTTAAAGAATAAAATACAATAGTATTTTACTCTTTGGGATATTAAAAAAATTATTTCTGATACATAAAGAAAAAATATTGATAACTTTTAAAATATATTTCACTTTTATAATTTCATAATTTTATACAAGTTTAATTTCAACATAAATTTAACTAATATTATTTACCCATGAGGAACCATGAACTCATTATCGATGTCGTATTCGTTTTCTTCCGGATTTTCCTCCTTTTCGTCCTTTTCATCGTCCGATCCTTTGAGTGATTCGCCAGGTTCTTCCTCTTCCCACTCATCGTCGGAATCAATTTCATATTCAAACAATTTCTAAAAAAATAAAAAAACTTTCTTGCAGATACTTTAAACGGACTCGATTTTTTCATATCATTAAGTTTTCATAGCATGAATATAAAATTTCATATAATGATGTTATTTAAAAAAAAAATCTTGTAATTAATTATCTCTTATAAACAATTCTCTTTGCCGATTATATTAAAAAGTGATCTCGTATTGCGAGCAAAAAAGACATATCACTTTAAAAATGTTGTAAATGAATGCCGCTCTCACATAAATATTTTCGATTAAGGATGTTCGATAGACATATGTAGTACATATATTAATATTTATATTAAACAGTAAACGTATTGTTTGAAGATTGTGTTCAACATTCTGTTTTTATTAAATAACATCTTTTTATAGTTAATTTATTTTATTTATTATTTTTATTGTCGTGAATTATATTTATAAAAATAATAACAAAAATCTCTAAATAATTTTGTATAAATACTTTAAGTATTCAAAATAACTTATGCAAAGTTTCATTACGATTCGCTGACTAGTTACAAATATTTAGAACAAATAAATATTTTATTTATTTACTTGTTAACTTCATTGAGATGTAACTTTACATAAAGTACTCATATTACAAAATTGAGATTTTTGTCGTTTATTTTATAATATAAATACATTTACATATTTTTCTATTAGAATAAAATTCTATTTAGAATAAATTTCTATTAGATTAAAAAAATATTACTTTTTATGATTCAAATATTAGGTGTAGTAAAAAAAAATCCATTATTTTTACATGAAATTGAATGGAAAAATAATGGATTTCTTTTTACTACACCTAATAGTAAATAATCACAAAAAAAATTTATTGTATTACTTTTAAATAAAATTTAAAATAATTTGCAATTTTTTCATTTATTTCAAAATAGCTATCAAACATTCTTAATTTGGACAATTTTGATGATGGCGTTCTCATGCTATCATTATAGTTTTTCATGCATTGTCATCGACTTGTTTATCTTTAATTTCGGTTATGACCGCGACGGAATCTCAGTTCATGAATAAGCAGGACGTCGATATCAAAGCAACTTCCTCGACGAGTGATATCTCGGCTTTGCAATCATCTCCGACGTGCTGGTCCGCACGCATTCCCAATTCTCTTAGTTACAAAGTTGTAGTCGGCCGCTGAACGTCCTATCAAAATGTAAATGCAAGTTCTTTGACATTTGTTTTTTTCTGTAACGGCCTCGGTTAAAATAAATGCTGTCCGATTGTTTCCGCGTAACCACCGATACGAGGAAGTTAAAGATATCCTCGTCGCAAAAATATTAATTGTAATGCGCGAAAACTACTCTTCTCAGTCGAAGTATCGGTCTTTGACGAGTGTGATGTAATTATCGCGAAAAGTATGAAGTATTATATCAACATATTTTTGCGCTCGGTGTGAAGGGGAATGTAAAATACCGTTCGTTATTCGCGTATAACTTAATTGGTAGCTTGTTAAGTAGCTATTTTCATCTCCACGTTTGCAACAGCGTTCTGGTGTAGCTTATCGAGTAGCTATTTTTATGATTCTTTTTATTTTTATTTCCGATATTTTGGATTAAAATGAGACATGATTAAATATGTGTTATCGCATAATACTTATTAGAATTTTTTGAGTGACAATATTATGTGGCGCATTCAACGAAGCGCAATAATTCCCAGGAATATAATTGAAATCAATTAGTTCGAAACAGTAATAAAACGCATCGCGGTAGTGCGCTATTCCTCGCCGAAAAGTCGATAAATTTTCCCTCTCCCTTTCTCTCTCTTTCTCTCTCCCTCTTTTCTCTTTGCGCCGCGGCGCGAGATATTCTTTGTTCGATAAATCAACGTCGATTTCATCCCTACGTGAGCATCAATTACAAGACTCTTCTCGAGACATTAATTTATTATCGCGGAGAAACGTAATCTCATGGGCGATTGATACACTCGTCGCTGAGACGAGTAACACAAAAACAATCGCCAGTTCATCGCTAATAAATAAAAAGGAAAAAAAAAGGAGAAGAAAGAGTGTATATTCAAGCAGCTTTTGGCAGCAATACGAAGGTACGTATGACGTCTCGCGAAACGTAATTTATTATCAAGAATACGAGGTGTCCCAGATTCTGAATCGTATTTCTTTTCAACTACGGATTGTTTAATCATTTTCAAACCGATTTCATCTTACGAACACATCGAGACATAGAAAGTTTTTTAATTACACGTGATTTAAAACAATATTACTTTGATAAAATTTTGATTTCATGAATAACTGAAATATCTAACATTGAAAATTAACAAAAAATTAAAAAATAAATAAAATAAAACTACGTTAAATTTGCGAGAAAAACTAATTGAAAATTATTTAAAAAATAAGTAGTTAAAAGGAAGTTAATACAGACACTGAAAGAAAAATATTTGATATTTATCATTATTTCAATAAAATAATTATGATTAGGAACTCAATTTTTATGGATATTACTGCTATAATATTAATAGTAAGTATGTATGTATAATTTGCTGAAATATAAAATCATTATACTATAAATTATATATAATAATTTCAAACATTAGTACAGTAAAATATCATGATAGAAATAACACAAGCCGACAAAATTTAGAGGGGGTCTTGTGCATTGAATTTTGAAAGATCTTTTCATAGGATTTTGATACGCTGAAAACGACTAAAAAAGTTGTCCATTTTTTCCATCACCTCCATTTTTTAAATAATCGCGAAAACAGAAATTTTTTTCCAGAAATAACACTTTTTTTCCGGCTGAACAAAAAATGGTATCGAGGTCTTTTGTGACTTTAACTCAGAAATGTTCCAACAATACTAAAAATATTTTTTTGATGCTTATAAAAATGTTTTATGCAAATCGTAAACAAAAAACTTTGGAAAAATCATAAATAATCAGAATAAAATTGACAAATTTTGAAATATAAAATCAAATAATTCGAAAGAAAAAAATCGTAAAAAATATCACAAATATGATAAATTATATTTATTATAGTTGTATGTTTCTAGTTTAAATCTTTTTGAAAAACTAATTTCCAACTATTTGTTCAGAAGTTATTAAATTTAAAACGCCAAAGCAATCCACGCGTATAGTGCGCGACATTCTATCGAGTTTGATACCATAACCATCGAATATAGGAGCATGTTGTGTAATTTTTTTTAGTCACTGATTTCAAATCTGAAATAAAAAATGTGCAATTCAGAATGGCGGATCCAATATGGAGGACAAGAATTTTAAAAAATTCTTGAAAACCGATATCTGGTAGTTTCATAAGTCTCTGATTACTACTGTAATCACAATTGTTGAATTGAAACTAGCAGATCCAGATAATAGATTACATAACTGGACCGTTTACATTTTTATAATCAACATTTGTTTTTACTATTTAAATCGATTTGGTGTCACACTCACTCTGATTAGAGGCGTGAAGAATTGGGAACAGATCTCCTGCATTAAAGGCATCCTCGGCGCGTACGCATGCACGCACGCATGAAACCCAAGAAGAAGAAAAGCGCAGTTATCGGCCTGAGGGTGCGATGGATGCGCTTAACGTTACGCCGGTGCATGCCGCGAAGCGTCGTACATTATTTACAGCGTGTTGTCGCCCGGCGGGCCATCTGTAATGGCTGTTTTATGCTCCATTAAGATTACGACCGGTGCTTCTCGTCGTGGATACACCGTAGATTAGGTGGCCCGACAATCAAACTGATTTATTCCCCGAATATTCGGGGAATATTGCTAGACCTCCTGCACTTCGTTACCGAGTTAGCATAACGATATCCGCATTGAAAATTGGAGACTGTCTCCACGTGAACTGTCATCGCTATAGATGATTAGTCCCGTGAGATATACATATTGCCCATTTGAGAGCTTGTAAAACTGTGATTCGATAGGCCAAACAGATTAAAAAAATATATAAGAGAAGATATTAAAAACATATTGATATTAAAAAAAAAATCAATTAATTATATAGCTCTTAAAAAATGCGAAAATAGTTTAAATTTTTCCCGTACGTAAAAGTTCTATTGACATCAAATAGAATTATCGATCATTTTCTGTAAAATGTGACACTGTAATGAGCGTGATCGAGATTTTAATTTCCCAAATAAAATGACATGCGCACAACAGCGTTTTGTGCTGGTCATAGTGACGCAGGATCTAAAATGCGTCTCTCGCAAGATAAATACGCGTGTTATCACTAAACGAATAATAAATTTCACGCGAAATGGACTATTATCAATCAATGATTGATATATTCATTATATATATATATA
>NW_017259206.1:310270-333337 GCF_001594045.1 Atta colombica
TGAGAATATATATATTCATACATTCTCTTCAATAAAGATAAAGCGATAAACCTTTTTCATAAAATGTTTCACACATGAAAGTAAAATCCATTAAAATTCGGAAAGATTTAATAAATTTCAAAAAATATAATAATACGTTTGATACAATTTTCGAATGATTAACTCGAATAGAAGTGTACTTATATCCGATATTCACAAAAAGTAGTTAAAAATATATTTTAAGTTAAAACGTGATAATTTTAAGTTAGAAGTTAAGAATTTGATAATTTTATGATACACGATAATCTTAATTAGACCAAATACATGAGTATTAACGAATTAATTAATCAACATTGACTCAACTCTTGCTAGAAAATCAGTTATTTTACGTTTTCGGTTATTTCTGCGTTTATTTATTTTAACTAATTTTGTTGTAACTTCATTATTTTACTTATTTAATTATTTTACGTACTGAAGATGGCCACATCTTGGCCGAAACGTTTATATTTATTTATGTCAACTTGAGAAATTTTTAAATAGGTATATGACTTTCACTAATTACGTTTAGCGTGTAGCTTTTTTGCTCTTTATTTATATATTATATATTTAAGTCACGTTTGACAAATTTAATTTAATTTTAAGTTAGTTTCGATCCAATGTTCAGAAAGAATCAAATCGAACTGTCTGACAAGAACCTGCGATGCGATATACGGCAGCCGATGAAAATTGATACCTGATATATAGCGCACGGGTACTGAAAGGGTTAAAGCTGCGCACGTGAGTTATGAAAGCGCGATGTTCGTGGAATATTACGTAGCGTATACGAACGTCAATGTGAGATATCGTTCCTCTGGACACAATAAAACACGAAATCAATCCGATATCCGTATGTGCCAGCGGATTAGGTGTCGATATAATTGCGGGTATTTCTTCGAGATATCTCCATTTCTTTTTTATTAAAATCTTTATTTAATCGTGTTTTCTTATATACCTCCTGTACTTTAATGAATCGGGTTCTTTATGTATCATCATTATATTACTTATTATTATTTATATATTTGTGTTATTATTTTGTATTATAAACGTATTGTATATATAGTGTATCTACTTTTTATTTTTTATTTGAGATCTAATATTCTTCGAAATTCTATTAATGTATTTACTTGTAAAAATCAAAGTAAGAAAAGCTGTTTAAAAAAAGCTTCTTAAAAATAATTCTTAAAACATCTTAATTTTTCAGGTGCACTTTGTTAAATGCACCTCTTTGGTTCTTATACAATTTTCCGTAAAGATGCTTTAAAATTATGTATAACGTAGTAACGTATAACTTTCAATGAAGCTTCTCTTTCAGAGAAGAATAATTTTATTTTCTCGTGCACTTTTCCTCTTTTTCTATGGCTTTATTCTCGAAACGGACACAAGTGCAACGGATTCGAGCACTCGCGAAGATATATCGGATTGCTCGCGGTCGCCAGATAATAAAATGAATCCGCCAGATAAACGTGGCCGATGGATCACTGTGTCGTCACCGAGCCGTGGTCTGTTTTTCATAACACACCACGTAAACCACGATAACTATACCTTTTAGCGCCGCTTCCCCAATCTAAAACCGAATATCTACGTCAACAGATACCGAATTCTCGTGGAAATAAAAAAACGGCAGAGATAACACATTCATCAATTTCATTTTTTACAAGAGGCGCAGCATTTTGTATACACAATATACACAATAATGTTACATAAGAAATAAATATTTTTATATCGCTTTCTACGCGATACGTAACAATTAATGCAATTAGCTTCTAAAACTTGTATCTGTTTGATTTATATTTTTTAGATCTAACGGAATATACCAATCAGATGCAAGAACTCACTAAGCGCTCAGTAAGCGGTTGTACTACAATACTAATACGCTTTAAAATCATAACTACGAAAAGTACTCCTGACACCGCTGATCGCATAATCTCAAAATTGGCATAAAGATAGCGTCAGAGCGTTTATCATCTCTTTGCTATGCAGCAAGAAGACGCTGCAATATACAAGGATGTTTAATTCCCAAGACTCTTTGCAATGTATTTAATATTTAATATTTCAAACGGGATTGTCTTGCGTATATCTTATATATCATCGGCTCTTAGCGTTAATCTCACGTTAGAACTATAACAATATAGAGATTGCGAGATAATATACCTCTGACATAAGTAATAACCCAAATTTGAGTCGATTATTACAAACCGCGTTAATGGTTGTAGACAAAAGTGCCAGTTTGTTGTCACTTTTATTTATATAAACTTCTGCGCTTATCAATTTTTAGAATGGTGTATTAAAGTAGAAATTAATGCTGATTGTCATATGGAGTTAATTGCTGGAGTTAATTGCCGAAAAGCTTATAATTCGATAAATATAAGACAAAATATTCTTTTCTTTTTTTTACTACAATATAAGAAAATACTGCGGATACAATATTAAATTAAATTGTATAAAATGGTTTATGCCGAAAGCGTCGTGTAAATATTATTAACAATGACTTTTTTTTAAGAAAATAAAGTTGGTGAATAAATATTTCTCACCTATTTTGTTTTTTAATTCGTTTTTAACATTATTAATCGCGTCATCATTATTTTCTATATTGCTAGAAAATAATATGTCTTAGATAATTTTTATTATAATTAATTAATCATTATTGTAACAACGTTTATAAATACAATCTCTTACTAAAAATGGCCATATAAAATAGATTGACTCAAAACGAGGGATTAGGTGACAATCAATTTTAATCTCTTTAAGTCGACATGTTTTTAGAGAATATGTTTATGAATATAATATTTCTCATAGATATATTTTCCATTTTTCGTATAGAAACTATAATACGAAAACAAATTATGTATTTTATGATTAAAATATTTTCCTTATATTACTATTATTTCACGAAATATAGAAATAAAAACTATTTTTTGTATGTTTTATTCATATAAAATATATTACTATTTTGATTTTTTTACTAAACTAGTTTTTTCAACAGGGTCTTTTCTTGTTAATCAGTTTACTGGTAATAATTCATATATAAACAAAAAGAAGTATCACACAAATATTTTTTTAATCATGTTACTTGACTTTAAAATTTTGATCCTAGATTTATCATTAGCGATCTAAAAAAAAATCTTTATACTGGATACATTCCATGTAAAATACGAAATTATTCGTTTTCACTAGTTTTGGCTAAAACGTTAATTTCGAGTACATCATTTCGATAAATTGATATATAATATCTAAGAGATAGATATGTTATAACGTATATAGTGATTAAAATCTTACATTCACTATTCTCTACAAAAATCATTATTTAAAACTGTGACAACCGGTCTCTACTATACAGAACATTATGGGCAGATTACTTGCGAATTGTACAAAGATTCACATTTTTACTTTCTTTAATTACTTCACAATTGGATCAAGATTGATCGGAGACGAATCAAAAGTACACTAAAAGAAATAAAGTCTGAAGAATCTTCTTATAATCGGGTGTCGAATTAATTTTACCTACATTATTTTCTGACCAAATGCGATTTTAAGCTCAACAAATGAGCAATAATACACGCAATGTTATATATCTAAGGTCAACCTCGCACTGATAAATGATCGACCGAACTCCTAATGGCGGTGGCTCTCGGGTAAGACACCTTTATCGGGTCTCGAATCGCGTTCTAGGTCAAAGCCATCAGCGAAACACAATGCGTTGCATGCGAAATCATCGGACTTGCGATTTGTTCTTGGTTTCTTTTCCTTCTCGACGTAATTCGGAAAGATTCCATCCGGTTCAACGGCTCGCGGCCGATATTACCGACAAATCAGAAAACAGCCAATATAAAGTCGGATATTCTTCATAATGATATTTCTCATCAATAACACTGATCAATAAAATTTCACTTTTCTTATATGTTAAACTGATCAGTTGAGATCTCTCATAGTATTTTTTGCACTAATTTCAAATCTATCTGCCAAAATGAAGAGAGTTCTTCGGGAAAATGCAAAAATTTAAAAATTCCTTTATCTATGCTGCTTAAATATAAATAAATAATTCATAGAAAATAGCTACTAAATTTAATACAATTTTCTACTTATAAAAAGCTTCGAACAAAGAGAAATAATTATAGAAATGATTTCATACAATGATATATTAGCAAAATGTGTAAATTTTTATAAAGATACGTTATAAAGATATGTTAGTTATAAAAAATTGGTACCATAGGATAAATTCTAATCTCATTTTCAAAATAAAAAAAAATACATTAAAAAAATTAGTCAAAATAACCCAAACAACAAATTTAACAAAATTATTGTCGACTAATAATGTAATCAATAATTTCGAATTGTATGAAATTTAACATGTAAAAAATATGATACAAACGTTTATACAAGAGAACAAAAATTTTAATTTAATTCTATGAACAATCGCTAAAAAAAATTCTACAAAAATGTACAAAAAGATTTTTATTTCTTAATATTAGTTTCTACATAAGAAGGAATTCGAAATTTGAATAATAAATTGGCATAATAACAAAAAGACATTATGTGTCTTGCGTGGATTTTAAATATTTTCGAACATGAGATATCTTAGAAGCGTTTAGAAAAGATAATATCTCGGTCATGTGCATGCTAAGCTTTTGCAATGTTTAATAAATGTATGCAATAATGTAAAAACAATATAAATATCTGCGTACGTGTTCCAATTCTAGTAGTAAAAAATTCTAAAATCTTTGAAAGAATTTTAAAAAAATTTATTTTTAACTCTTTTTATTTCTATTTCGCGAAAAAACATTTATTTCTAACTTTTCTTTTGCGATTCAAACTATTTCTCAATAATAAATAAATGAAAGTATTTCGTTCTTCGGTTCATCAAATCAAATTAATCTAATATGAATAAAACAAATTTTGATTACTATTAGGAGAATGGAAATAAAAAAATATAATTATCGATTATAATTATGTAACAATTCGAATGCATGAAAAATTATCCGATAGATGTAATAATGCATTATGTCCAGTTCAATTCGATATAGAGTTATAAAAGATTAAACATTAATTTTTATGCAAGAAAAAATTCGAATCTTGATAAGTATAGGATGTCTTGGAAGCATTCGAGAAAAACAATGTCTCGTTTGTACATAAAAAAATTAAATTATTAATCTGATTGAATGTCTGCAATTGCTTATAAAAGTTTTATCACATCACGGGTATATATTGCGAGTAAAATGGATCACAGATTTCATAATCTCGAAGAAGCTTGCATTTCCATTTGTAACAATCTTATCATAAATAGCATCCTAAATTCCAAGTTAGTGAAATTTCAGGAGTTTTTTTAGGAATTTTTTGAAATATATTAAATTTCAGGATAATTCTAGGATTCAAGGATATTCAAGAATCGCTGAATCCTTTATAATACATATAACAATAGTTCAATAGAGACAGCAACTTTGCAATTGTCATTCTTTGATAAAATTGATTTGTACATTTAGATGCAGTGAGGGACTAAGAGCAAGATCAATTATATTGATGAATTTTATAACAGTTGTAAAGATATTTTTTCTGCTAAGCGTGCAACTAATATACATTTCAAAATCCATATGTAATTTTTAAACATTTTTGCAAATTTTTACAGCAACATTTATAACCTAGCGAAGCCACCACCCGACTGTTGAAAATTTCTTTAATATGCTTAGCATTATAACATTTCGAGATATTTCTGTCCATGTATATGCGACTGATCGGAAAGAATCCAGCAGTCTGCTCTCCTCAAATTATATCATAAATCGAAATTGTCAATGTATTTATAGCAGCCACGTGCACGACAGTACGAAGGCATCCTCGAGATATCCTCGAAGACAAGAGAAAGAAAGAGAGAGAGGGTGTCTTCCCTCTTTCCCTCTTTCCCCAATCCGTGGCAGTGAAGAACGCGATTCGTTTGGTGAAATCAATTCTGATAGCTAGCATCCGAGCATCGCGATTATCCGGCACGCTGCCCGATTAATTTGCATCTCGAGGGACCGTAAATAAGCGGGCTAACTGCCCGATCGGGAGGGAGGAAATCAAGTTCGATGTGTATCGATTGCGAGTCGCGAGTCAACTTCAACAACCGAGTTTCATAAGACTCAAGTGATGACCGCAAAAACGATTACTTAATTTATTTTAAAAAGAATTGTTTTTGTAATTCCTATAAGTAGCTATAAATAGTTGTCAGGATTTAAAAGCTTATATTTTAACGAGAGAAATCAAATCGAGTCGAAATCTGAGAATCTGAAAAACATTAACTTTTCCTAAATCAATAGTACTAATCATCATCGTTACTGATTATTTAAATATGAAGTTGTCATAAAAAACTTTAAATCGAGTTTTCCTAATATTTCCTCAATATTTTTAATTATTGTAACTGTTCCTTTTCTGAAACTTCTGAAGAATTTATTGTTATATCTGTCCTCCTAGGATATATTTTGGTGCTCTTATCTATTTTGACATTTTATCTTCTGTCAGATTTGACAGAAACCTTTCAACATGATTTATAGTCTCTTCGACCTTAAACCTGAACAAAATTTTTTCAAATGACTGTAAAGGAAATTCGCGATTGTTGTGAAATACTTAATCCCATTCCTAACGCGGATCAGAAGGGGATAAAATAACGACGAATTGCCGTTGAGAATGGTGGTGCCGGTGTTCTTTCTCGGTGCTCTGGGATGAGCTGGCGACGCGACGTGTACGATCGCAAGGTCCCTGGGGATCGACATGGTGACGGCGCTGGGTGGCACAAGCCAGCATCCTTATCTCAAACTGGGGACCCATACGCCACACACTCTCTCGTCATATGGTCTCGTCGACGTCCTCTCGCCTGGAGGATTCGACCACCAGTTGCAGTATTGACACGACTACCGCTCGGTCGTGACGAGTGGATCGGTGTTTTCGATTCCATGTCTCTTCTCTTTCGCAACGTTCGGACGCGCGCGAAATTTTGAAGGTGTCTTGCACTCTACGGCGTTTTGTTACCAGTTTTTATTGTAATTCTGTATTTTAAAAATCTCGAAATCTCTTGATCATGAAAAGAAAAATCGCAGACGTGGCATTGTACATTTCTTAGAATGCTCATAATGCTCGCTATTACTTCTCAATTTTAAAGAGACAAATAGTACAAGATTGCGATTATGATCTAATACAAGCGGTTCTTAGTCTTCTTATCGTGCTAAATATACTGCAAATAAAAATCTATCTTTGTTAGATTCACGCGAATAATGATGCGGTGATCAATAAATAGAATCTTATTAATTGATATTGAGAAACACGATTGACAATTGAGTCAATCTTAGGAGCAATCATGTAAACGCCAGTTAGAATTATTCTGAAAGTCTTTGTTGCGTATAATCGTCAACTTGTATGAAAATTTTTTGAGATCAGCTGCATCCTAGTTTTGATTTAATTTCTCGGTATCATGATCGAGGAAGCTACGACATTCGATGTGAGTACACAACGTAATGTCATATTTAATTGCATAACTATGCGATATGTACTTTATATTTGACAATATCATACTTGACTGCATACATATATGGAAAGAATAAGTTTGTTAAAAAAAAATCTAAAAATTTAGGTAGATACAAATCTGAAAACATAATTTTATTGGACCATCAATTACACAGAACGCTCAAACATAATGAATAATGCTGCAAAATTTACAGTTTAGCAATCAGCTTCAGCAAAATTATTTTGATAATAATTTTGATAACTTCATAAAATTGTTTTTAGATCTATATCTAGCTAAATTTTTAAATATTTTGGCACAATCGTTTTTTACGCGTATCTACTTTTTTGCATCAGTTAAATTCTATACAATTTGTTTAAAAACGGGATAAAATTGGGATAAATTTACTAGGATAAACCTGGAATAAACGAGATAAATACCTATCAAAACTATCGTAAAATGAGAATTGAGTGTTGATTCACGTGTCAATATTTATAAATTCAGACTTATAAAATAATTAAAAAAAAAATATATATATATATATATATTTATCTTCATCTACAGATGACAGACGAGCAACTGTTCTCCGCCCTTGGCTTCACAATGGATACTAGCATCGAGAGACAGCTATTTTCCCCGACCAAGACGAATCTACCTAGCGATTACGAAATCTCGAGTACACTCAGCGATGACTTCGGAATATTCGACAATCAATTAAACATAATAAATCCGACAGATTGCTATACTGACTTAACTTGTTCTCCGCAATCATCTTGGAACGACTGGTCGACCACCAATACCCCTACATCGTCAGGTATACCTTTTTTATAAACCTTTTTTAGGTATACCTTTTATATATATATAAATTATTTGTTAATATATATTATATATATATATGTATATATATAAAACCAGACTGTAATTAAGTTCAACATAATGCAACGTTATTCTCGTTTATTGTGAGATCTGCTTACTTTTATTAGAAAAAAATTCTAAATTTACTATTCTAGAGATGCTCTGAGAATCTTCTAATACAAACAGACTTTTCTTAAAATGTGTGCTTAATAATCACAGGTTATTTTAGCGAATTGGGTGAATTGGATTCAGAGCTGGACTGGTGTCTAGAGAAGAGCTGGGATTCCGGTCTTCCAGAAAGAACACCATTGTGCACTGCAGGATGCGAAGGATTTTTGCATCTACCGCCTCTGTCGAATCCGCAACAGATGCCACAATATGAGGAACCATTGCTAGTACTTGGCATCGATTTACGAGCGTTGGAAAACACATTAGGAACAAATACGATAGGTACAGGATGTACATTTTAATTAAAATAACGTCAGCATTAAAGTGATGAAGTTTTTTCGATTGCGACATGAAAAGAAGAGAATAATGAGATTATATTGTTTAAAATAGCAAGATACTATTTTAAATCATTATCTTAATAATTATACATGAAGACAATTAAAATGCATCTTAATTGCAGATTATAACAACAATCAGTTAAACGACAATCTCCTAATCTCATCAGCAGCTACTGCCGCTTTAGCAACCCACGATTATACTAATCGTAGTTTAGCAAATGCGTCCGAAGATCGATGCTTCCCATGTACTTACCAAGGATGTCTAAAAGTAATCTTGAGACTTTACGAGATTTATTTGTCAGCTATATTATTAGTTATTTCATGTTCATACGGAAAGAACAATTCTATTGAAGTATCTAAAAACTTAGCTAACTATAGATCTGAAAATAATTTTGTTTCGATCACCAAAAGAATTATGTAGAACTTTCAAATTAATTGTTAGAATGCTAAAAATTTTTTATAGCACTTTTGTCAACACTTAAGTATTTTATATAATTATTTTAATGATTCAATACAATTATTTTCAACAAAAACCGTTCTTTTCATGTAGTCTTTTAAAAAATAAAAATAATTACAATCTGTGACTCATTTCTTATCTGTGAAAATCATTTTTATATCATAATCGAGTTTTTCTGAAAGATTAATGAATTTTAGATTGATTCTCTCTTAAGAAGAGTTCTATTAAAAATTGAGTCCTAGTTAAAATATAATATTTATTTCTTTTCATTTTAGGTATACGCCAAAGCATCTCATTTGAAAGCTCATTTACGCCGACATACTGGCGAGAAACCGTTCGCGTGCACTTGGACCGGTTGCGTATGGCGTTTCAGTCGATCGGATGAACTGGCGAGGCACCGACGATCGCATTCGGGCATTAAACCGTACTCGTGCGAGATATGCTCGAAAAAATTTGCACGTAGCGATCATCTGGCCAAGCATCGTAAAGTGCACCGGAAAAATACCTACCCATTGTTTCACGGGGCTAGAGGACTACGTAGCGGCAAGATAAATGTTTTACCATCAGAAATCTAAAATTCCTCTTTTAAAATTTCTTTTTAACTTAAGAAAACAA
The DNA here is from genome assembly GCF_001594045.1 of Atta colombica. Lineage (NCBI taxonomy): Eukaryota > Metazoa > Arthropoda > Insecta > Hymenoptera > Formicidae > Atta > Atta colombica. The sequence goes on from NW_017259206.1 coordinate 320,187, forward strand.
GCCAAAGTTTATCACTAAGAACACGAAACGTCTACAACATCATTTCTATATAATCGACAAATAAAGTACTTAAACTGATTCTATATAAAGATAATTTCTGCCAATTTAATGATGTAGATTGGTTTTTTTTTTTATATTTTCGGCGGCTAATCTTCCTTGAAGTTATAATACACTTATTTGTGTTTCTATTCAAGAATCATTAGTATTAACTCTAATGAAATAGTATCATAAATTAGTTAAGATAATCAAGAGATTATATAAATTAAGATAATGCCAGAAAATTTTTTCGAATACCAGAAAGCAAAATTAGTGCAATAAACCGAAATTACATTGAAATGAATGAAATTCATTCAATCTAGTATTAGTGCGACTAGTCTTTATTGGCGGCAGTTAACGTTATTTCGATAAAAAATTGTTATCAATGTCATATAGAATAAAATTACGAAAAAAATGCATTATTTTATATCTTATTTTTCATATGTTTTACATCGTTTATAATGTTCTTTGTAAAAATTAACAATTAAAATTGTTAATATAATCGTAATTATCGAAGACAGATATTTGTGTGCGAATACTGGCTATTTTAATATTCAATAATTAACATTTCAAAATAAATAATTGCATTAAAGAGCATTAAAGAGCAAGAAAACAAGAGAAATCATATTATTATTAATTCTTACCTTGTCTTTTGCAAACGGCCGCCGAGAATTTATGATGCTACTTCGTTTTCGCCATGTACCCCAATACGGAGGACGGCGATTTTCGTTGAATTGCAGTAATTTCGGCCGGTGCTTCTCCAAGTTATGCGTGTTCGTTATAATGTTAGAACTGCCGTCATTGTCATCGTCTGCACAATCAATTAAATTCATTAAAATATTTTACAAATTGTATTAAGAAATTTATATATCATAAACATGATTTTTACCTAATAGGATAATTTCATCTTTTGTTTCCAATGGCCACGTTTTGGAGGAAGTACGTGGCACTATTCTTCCTTTTTTAATATCTTCGAGATATAATTCAATTTTATCTAAATCTATGTTACACTTATTATCAAACAATAATTTATCATGTTCAGTCAATTTTCTTCGACAAATCGGTGCGATTCTCATGTCGGCCTTTATTTCAAAAGGCATAAAATTTTTCACTCCAATAACACTCTCTTCCTCCACTGATTTAACCTCCTGCTTTTTAGGAACAAAAAAGCTCGCAAAATTCGAGGCAGCTTTCTGCTTCTTGCGTTCGGCTTCCAGTCGTTCCTCTTCTTTCTTTCTTTTCTCTTCTTCCTTAGCTTCTTCTCGTTTTTTCCGTTCTTCTTCTTTCGCTTCCTTTTCTTTTTGTTTTTGTCTAGAAATAAATAATTTTTTAATATAAAGGAAAGTATACAACACAAAATGCAGTAAAGTACAATTGTTCTTACTCGATCTCCATTTGTTTCTTAAGTTCCTTTAATTCTTTTTCCTTTTTCTTTTGTTCTTTTTCGATTTTCTCTTTTTCTTCTTTTTCTCTCTGCTTCTCTTCTTTCTCCAATCGCCGATTTGCTTTTTCCTCCTCCCGTTTTTTTTTTTTTTCCTAGCATATAAGAAATATAAATGAATTGATATGCATATGTATATGTACAATACAATCACATCAATTTAAACTTATTTTATAAGTAAACAAAAATAAAATGTACCTCTCTTCTATTTACATACCATTTTTAATTTCTGCTTCTCTTCCTTTCTTTTGATAATTTCCTGTCTCTTTTGCAATTGTTTTGGTGTTAATTTTTTAATTTTATTCTTAATATCTTTGTCAGTTTTTGGAGTAACAGGAGATGCAGGTTTGTCTGTTTCTTTATTTCTATTCGATATTGATGTATCTAACTCGCTCGAAGCCTCGTTATCCGAAGATAAAATAGTAATATCACAGTTCATTTTCTGAAGAGAAAGATCTGTATCCTTATCAACAATATTATTATCTATTTCACTTAGTTGAGACGTATCTAATTCAGATCGAATACATTGTGCGTCTAAGCTTTCATTCATACAGACTTCATTTGTTTCCTTATGTACAGATATATCTTGACAATTTTTCTTATCTTTTAATTCAAGTAAATTATTATCATGATTATTATCTTTTTGTTCAGATAAATTATCGACATGATCACTTTTTTCAATTTCCTTGTAATTTTCAATTTCTGTTTTTTTTAGAAACTTAGTTAAGGCACCAGATTTCTGTTGAGATTTATCCAGTTTCTTATTTTTTCCTAAAGTATTTCTTTTAGATGTACTATCGATTTTCCTATCTTGCTGATCACTTTGCTCGAGATCTTCCTTTTCATCATCTAATATTATTTCAATATCTTCGCTAACATCAAGTTTTTTCTCGCTTGCATCTTCTTTTTTCTTCTCAGGTACTTTTCTGACCGAATTCTCTTTTGTTGCAAGTTTTAACACTTTAGAGCTCTTAAGCTCTACCAAAGGCGACTTTATTTTCCTCTTCTTCGTGTTAGACTCATTATCTGTACTGTTTGGTGATTTGGAGGAACTTAATATTTGAAATGGTAGTTGTGCTAAAATAATGAAATAATTGTGTAATAAACACTTGCACTATAAATATAAATGTTACAATATATACACGATAAGTTTATTTGCATTGCTTAAATTCCCAAAAATTTTTTTCACTCAATAAATATATATTAAGATACTTAAAAACATGAAATAAATATATATATTGAAATATATATATTGAAAAGAGAGAATGCAAAGATGCAAAAAGTACAAGCAACACAAACTTATTTAAATGTATGCAATATATTTATAAGAAAATCAAATTACCTTGTCTCATTTTCTTTTTTTTCTTTGGCGTTACTTCTTGTATCATACAATCACTGTCTTCCATTGAACCGTCCATACTTTTTATTTGTTAAATCTGATACATGCAGGATGCTTTCTATTTAATGACACAAATTGACACATTCATCATTCTTGATATTTATCTTTTTTGATATTTAATGAGTAAAGCTTGATCTATAGTGTTCTTTGTTTCCTGTTTCTTTTTACCTCATGCCTTTTTCCTTCTTGATCAATTATTGTATTTTGCGTATTTATTTCGAAGTTAACTTTTATCTCAGGCGATAAAAAATGAAAAACGGGATAAGAGACAAAAAGACAAAATATTAAAAAATATCAAAAAGAAACAAGAAACAAAAGCATCTTGCAAAATAGGCTTAAAAAGTAGTAAATAGCAAGAAACAGGAAACAAAGAGCATATTCATTAGATTTTGCAAAACGATATTTGTGTCGATTTGTGTCACTTGTCATCAAATGAAAAGTACTCACCACTAAACTTTGGAGTTTTTTTGTTTTTATAAAGAATGTTGAAGTTACAAAAATAAGACTGCGCGTTTTCGCTAAGTGGTTATTGAATTGTCATGAATTTACCTTGTTTTTAAAATATCACAATATTTTTAGCATTCCTCAATTACGTTATTATTATATGGAACAATTAGAACTGTCAATGTGATCTTGTCGCTATAACCTAAACGAGAACAAATCGTCAAGACAGTTCGGCTAATTTTTGAAGAATATAACGTCGCGTGAACAACGAAGACGTGTAAAAAAAATTATGAATTGAAAGAAATGCAATTTTCACTTTTAAACAAACGTCACATTAAATAACACAAATAACATACCGCCAATTCTATATCACACAGCACAGCATACAGTCTTAATGAAATCCGCGGGAAAACGCGTGAAAGGAACAACTTCATCGATATCTCGATCGGCGCGATTTGAGATCTGTTCTTCATTCTTGCACTACGTGAACAGGAACCACTGAAGGTCGATTGTGTATCTTGAAATTAATCCTCTAATTAGAGTCCACCTGTTCTCCGGTTTTATTCCGGTGTAATTGGTCCAATATTTTTCATCTATTCCATTTAAATGCATAATGAAAATACATTATTATCTGTATTATATAATCGTATTCAGAACGCGCTTAAAACGATATTAGCGCGCTAACATGCTATAATTTATGTTACGCATACTACAGAATTTTGGAGATAAAAGCGCGTTCTGAATACGAACTTATGTTTTTATTTGAAATGTATGATGCATGGCCATGGATTTGCTGTCGTAACATTTATGACACTACTAAATTTTTATGTTTTTTTTTTTAATTTCAATTGCCAGCTAGGGAAACGGTTCACTTGCATACTGTAGCAATTGCCCATTGCCAATCACAGCGACTTCTGTATAGGGATTTTTTTTTTAGTGCTATGATTGGCTTGTGCGTAATTGGCTCATGGGCAATTGTTATATATTTGTCAGCTAGTTATCTAGCCTACGTTCCAAAACTTCCTTTCCTTTTACTCGAAATATATAGTACACGTAATGCATAGTCTACAATGGGCAGTAACAGTAGTGGATTAAAGAGTAGGTGTAGAAATCGACCAATCATAGTTGATTATTTTTCTCACATTCAACGTATATAGAATAAAATCTTCTTCGGAAAAAAAGTTTTGGAACGTAGTCCTGAATTAGCGGAATCCATAGTCTGTTCTTAATCTTAAGCAATGTCTTAAGATGCTAATATAGTTCTCTGATTGGTTCATGCACTAGCTAAAGTTTAATAGCGTATTCAATTTAAGAGTCCTCTACATAGAAGTCTTAAGTAGGAAACTAACCAATCACAATCAAATATAAGGAGAATACTCGATTAGAATTGGTCAGTTTCCTATGACTTAAGACTCCATGACTCTTACGATTTCTACGTAGAGAAAGAAAGAAGCAAAAGAAGAGCTAAATTTTGCAAGAAATGCAGCAAAAAGAACAGACCATTAACTCGGAATCGGATCGAATCAAGTAAATCAAATACACTATAAGACCATCTCGAATCTTGAGAAATAGATTTCTCCTATCTATGGATTCCATTTCTAAAGTCCCTCTAAAAAAACAGTCAGGCCACCGGCCCATGTTTTTGGTTGACTCATGTTAGCTTGTCCTCACTGTGACAGGACGAATGTAAGGAGAAATGGCACGCTTATTGAAAAATTTATAGACGTAAAATAACGCAAAATATTCTTTATTAATGTATATATTTTATATTATAATCACAAGGAAATGTTAGAATTGTAAAAAATAATATAATAGTGATAAAGAAATATATAATACAATTTGTTTAATAAAAATATAAAATATCAAATAAAAATATAGCTTTAAATAACGATACAACTAGTATCAAATGTGTTCCATGCATATCTTCGGCGGAAGAGTAATAAAAACGAAATGTAAAATCAAAACAAAAAAGCCAAGCTAGCTTAAAAATTGGGGATGAAACAATATCCAAACAAGACAAACACGTTCGTCCCGGTTTAAGCGGGGAACATTCTTACATAATGTATAACACATAAGACATAAGAAATCCAACCAATCAAAATTCTTTATTTCATAAAAAGGAAAGAAATGAAGAACTTTGATTGGTACATTTTCTTATACACTATACATTATGCATAAGAAAATGAATCAATCAAAATTCTTTATTTCTTTCCTTTCCTTAAAATAACGGATTCTGTTCGATTTTCTTAAGTCTCATGTTTTATCCAAGAGCTATGCTCCCCGCTTAAGGGTATATTCACACAACTTGCATAGCCTCATAACGTATGCAAGTTTGTGTGGATATATTCTTAAGTGAGAATTATAGACTCTTGCATAATTCATAATACACATAATGCATAAGAAATTGTACCAATCGAAATCCTTCGTTTCGTTTCTTTCCATGAAAAAAAAAAAAAATTTTACCTACGCTATCGCGCTCGTAACATTTATTATGAAAAGTCTTATGAGAAACGCGATCGCGCTTCTTAGCAATCAAAGGGTTGTGAATATTTAAAACAAAAACCAAAGCCAAATATAAAAGCTTATAAAAGCTTTAAAAGCTTATTATTATCTTAATTATAAAATTGTTATTATTTTGTAGATGTTCAATTCCATTTTGCTCTAGTTTTTTGAAACAGTCGGAGGAATAAATTTGGATGCACTATAATAGTGCTCGACAATGGTTTATTGTAAATCACTTTTTTCATTCAAATATTAAATGCCTTTAAGTAGATATTAATAAATCACACGGTTTCACGATGAGATTTTTCTTTTACAAATTATCACATTTCAACATATTGACATTTCGATTACACTCACTTGATGAAACGAGGAATTTATTAACCGATTTATTAATTAATCATTGACAATCACAAATGATTGATTATTCAGCGATTGAAAATCACACGAAAAAAGAAACACGTTTGTAAACCTGTGTAACAACACAACATGTTTATGTGCGGCAAGCAGTTGACTTTCTAGGTGTAGTTCACGCAGCGCCTTAGGCCGGGATCAGACTACGCATTGAAAAATGCGTTCCCATGGGATGCGAAAGTGCGGAACGTTCGTGATTGGTCGTGACTTCATTTCCCCGATTCTGTTCGCTAAAATGTTGCCCCATTGAGGGAATTTACGGAATGCGCAATTAGCTCTGACCAATTGCAAGAGTCTTCCCGTAGATCACTTTCATTAGATCTACTAGAATAGCGTTTGTTATTGGCTTGTATTGCGCATCCGCAAGTTTCAATGCGAAAATAAATTTTGGAAAAATCACACGTATATACAGAGATATTGCCCCGACTTCATTTTGTGTATCCATTTTAATTTTAATTTACATTTTCGCTCTTCTGTATACTATTTATATGACATTCGTATTCTGATTATATTGACTTCCGAATTTATCTGGAGACTTAATTAGTTACCTTCAGGGTTATGTTCAGATTCCCATCCAAGTGTCACAGAAGTATTACTCCATTCTTATTATTTACTGAATATCAAGGATAATGACACACCCGGAGAACACCCGGATAGGAATCCGAATACGCCTCAACTTGTTAATTAACCGCGCTCTTTAAGAGAGAATTTTCTCCGTTTAAATCAGCTTAACAAGGTTAATTTTTATAAGTATATGTATGACATGCACACATGCAGGCATCGGCGGAATCCGCAAAAGAAATAAATTTGCGCAATGAAAAACGGCGGAATCGGCGGAATGAAGTCATGACCAATCATAAATGTTCCGCATTCATGGAAATACCTAAAAGGTTGTCTTGTCCTCTCTTAGGTTTCTTTCTGGTGCAAAAATAGAATAAACCTCTGCTGCTCATGCAGAAGTACTAACTAACTTCGACACATTCGCGCCAAAAATACAAATTTTACTAGAAAATTCTTAAAACTTAAAAATTTTCTGCTAAGTAAAATTACTAAAAATTGTCTCTTAAATTTCTACTTATAATAAAATATTAAATTATATTATATTTAATCATCTGACAAATATAAAATTTATAAAAGTTTTATTTCGCTCAGGAGAATACAAATCATTATTGTAAATCTCTAGCAATTTGTAAACTCTAGGACTGTTTTAATCTTTGGCGATTAGATTTGTCTTCCACTATTCTATCACGAGCATCGTTCTGCATGTATATATAATAGTATAGCATCCAACAATAAGTTATACCAATAGCACAATATAGAGAAGTAAATGCTAATGGTAAGAATGGCAGTTTGTCGCCGAGCAACAATTTATGCAGTACCACTTCGTAGACCGTAACTAGTGGCAACGGTATTACATACAGCCATTCATGTAATCGTAATAGAGGCTTGCCATGATGATTAGTCAAGATTAAAATCGATGAAAGCATATACGCCAGTGATAACAGTAATTTCAGAGAAGACAAGTTATCGGGATATAGCAATGGCAAGAGAGCAGTTTGTCCAGCATTGCTTAAAATAATGAATATGCGCGCATCTTCCGCATGTAGTGCTGCGAGGACGCTAAAATTATTATAAAACATACTATATTATTACATTTTTAGCACTACAAATAAATACATATTTCATAAGATAATAAGACAGTAACAATTTATATGATATAATTTATTTAATACTTATTATATTAATTAACTTATTATATTAATTAAACTTATTATATAACAAAGTCTGATCACGAAACAGAGTTTGAATGAAACTATATGTATATAAAAAAATTGTTCTTTCTCACTCTTGTTTTAACAACTTCTCATGACTTGACTCTGTTGTAAAGCATATAGGACTTACCACAAAGGAATAATTGCGGTTAATATAGCTTTCTCATGTACGTGCCAGCCAAACATGAATGAACTTAAAGCACATAGTACAATGCACCTAATAAAATCTTTCGAGTTCACGTAAGGCTTCTTATATAGACACCATAATGCAGGCTAAAATAATTATATTAGTTTAATTTATTCGTGCGTGCGCGCGCGCGCACGAATAAATTGTGTGTGTGTAAAACATAACAAAAAAAACAGTAAAATATATTTAGGGGCCGATTCTGTAACTTTTAACGACAATCGTTGATGTCGTTGCACAGATATGTACATTGTACAATGACATCAACGATAGTTGTTAAGAGTTACAGAATCGACTCCTTAATACAGAAGAACAATTGAATCACTATGCACTGTATAGATAAACTTACGAGCATTATCACAAAAGTCAGAAGAAATGTAACGATAGGAGTTGGAGTGGGTAATATAAGGAAGTTCTGTTCTTGCACCAGGCCACCTGTCATTACTGCAGACTTAACATCTTTCAACCATCCCAAGCGTTTCCATATCACAGATAGCACTTTCTCAGCGCCAATATATAGGGCCCAACTATTCGCAGCCCAATATGAATGCACCAGGCCCCTTTTAAATGGAAATAAACGGGAAATTACCTAATAAAAAAAAAAAATATATATATATATATATAAATGAAATATAATCTGCGATTACATAAATATTACCTGTGATAATTGAGTTCTGAATGGACCAAAAGATACTGCTAGAACAGTCAGAACTATAAGTACAAGACTAAATAACCGCCTGAAGAACTTTCCACTGTTCAGACAATGTGATTTTACTAGCCAGACAGCGTATGCTGGTGCCACATATACATATAAATGTTTTAGATTTAATAAAATGGAAAACCACATAGCACCATTATGTACAGCACAAACCGTCATCTAAAAACGAGCTACTTTACTATAAATAAATTCACAGTATATTACAAGATTTACCTCTTTGTCAGTCTTCGAAACGTTTGCCATTGATATCAACAAAATGCCAAGCAAAAAGCCGTTGTATTGGAAATGTATATGATCGATTATCAACAGTCCTATATTGCATAATGACAGAAATGCGAAAACTATGTGGTTGTTCAAAGACTTGCAAAATGTCCTACTCATTCTGCAAAAAAAAATACTTAGATTTAGATCTATATCGCGCAAAAATCTCTCTCTCTATATATATAGAGAGAATAGATTACAGTATATAGGATTATAGAAAATAATGTGACTACCTGAGAAATATATTTTTATCTATACTTGTTTTACATCAAATTTTTTATAATAAATACGATAGAAAACATCATCAAAGATGTTTCGAATAATACAATATATCTTTATTAAATTAATTTATTTCAGATATGATTGCGCGCCGATAACTTTCAACACAGTCTGAAACGCTAATAATTCCCCCTAAATTAGAAAAACTGTAAAGAACTTATTGCAAAAAATATTACCTCAGCTAAGATTCGAACCTGGGACCTCCCAATTTTCCGGGGGCGAGTATCTTAACCAACTCGACCACTGAGACTTCTACTTGTTTTATTAATAAGAATTTTGTCTACTATTTGTTTTTAATATAGAATATAGAATAGAATCATCTTTGAATACCGTAGCACTGCTACAATAGTATATTATTTTTCTAACATCTTCTAATTACTTAAAAGATATTGAAAGAGGAAATCCGTTTCAGAAATTGATTTCTCGATTGTTTCTCACTTTGCTTTTCAAGAAATTACAAATAATTTAAATTGGATGTCTATATTGACCAGGAAAAAAATGTTGAAGTTTTGAAAAACAAAGAGCAATTTTGAAAAATAGAGTGGGAAGAAAATTTCATTTTCCAATATCATTTGCATAAGAAATAATATTTTTCTAAAGAAAAAAGATATTCTATTAAAAGAATAGTACAATATTCTTTAGTTAATTATTCAAACATTGAATGATTCAATAAGGATGAAAAATAAAAAGCAAATGCATCAATTTCTTATTAAAGTAGGGAAGTACATAATGTACTTCCTAAATTCATATTATTTTTATTAATTTAGCCTCTGTATAGCATTAAAAAATTAATCTTTTTTCTTGGAAAATGTAACTTTTTCAAGAAAGATTTATTTAATAAAAAAAATTGAATTTAGAACAGTAATGAATTACTATTTGATCTCGTAATTATTATTATATATGGCTGATAGTCATAATAATTTTTCTCTGATTGCATTCACCAAAATCACCACCATTTTATCGAAATATCTAATTAGTTTTATATTATTTGATGTTACAGCAAAAAAATTTTTACTGATTGATGCGTTTACACTAGTTTATTTGTCAATTAATAATTAACCACTATCTTACTTCTGGATCTTTTCTGGGAATTCACACTATTGCGATAATAAGATGATCAATCTACAAATTCTTATGCATAATGAGTGATAACTATGACTCAACAATATTTATATATATTTCATGCCTAATTAATTGTATTATGAGTTAACATTAGTTAATTTTATATTTCTTTTAATTTGTATTGAGAGAGAGAGAGAGAGAAGGATCAAACATTGGTCGAAATGTCTGCATTGGCTCTTAATTGGCTTTTTCAATTCTTTTTATTAGATTTATTTTTAGAGTCTTATATATAGCTTTTATATTTATTTAATAACAATAAGTTCTAAAGATTTTTTAAATTACATGTAAAGATTGTTAATATAATTAAATAAATTTCGTACTCACTCTCTTACTCCGTAAGCAAATATCAGATCGGCAAATATAACAGTGCCTCTCTGGAAATATATAGTGGCCGGTGAAGCATAATTCAAATTCTCCACCTTAAGCATTTCTGGATCGAAAAATACAGCCACTTGACTAAGGCAGTACTCAAACCACGCAAATAGAGGTGGATAATCAAGAGTCCAAGGAGATTGTGCGTTCACATACCATTCTGCAACAGGTAGACTATATGTGATGGCCAGCCAATTGCGATGTACCTCAAAATCAGTAGAGCGACTGCAAAAAAACAGATGTAAATCTCCAATATAAGTAATATTGCCAGCAAAGAGACTGTTCAAAATGTCTGCTTACTAAGTAGGAATTAAGAGAATTTTAATGCAGGTGATCAGAAGAAAGATCTTTAAAAGTACATTATTCCTCCAAAAGACAGAGGATGAGGAAGAAGAAACACCCTTTCCATCCTGTTTCATTTGAATTTCTGTTGAAATATTTTTTTCCTCGGTGGACATGTTAATTTTAAGGAAATAGATAGACCGCCACTGTGTGTCTAGGTATATTCTTTAAAATTTTGTTCTGAAAAAGGAAAATAAAAAAATGTTACCCAGAAGTCTCATTATTTTCTTTTATCTCATAAAAATAATGTAAAATTAATTGTAATATATAAATAATACGAATACGATAATAAAATAATAAAAAATACAAATATAAAATCTCATATAAAATAAAAATCTTTTTGAGGTGTTCTAAGCACTTCATCCATCAACTTGCGTATCTTTACCAGAATTATGTGTCAAGGCGCAAAATATGATAATTTACATCACTGACGAGAATAGTATCTCGTCGGTGTTTACGTGCAATGTAAACTACGTGTCATCTATGTAAACAATCTATAATATGAATCATTAAACCACTTAGCTACTTAAAGTTTAATTAAACACCTTGCTATTTATTAGCATCAATTGCGATAATCCTCGATGTCTTCGTAATTATAATAGGCGTATCAAACATTCGGCGAAGATATTCGACGCAATGTGACAAAGTAAGGTTAGGAAACGCACGTGCGATGCGTGACAATTTTAGGTTAGGTTCGACAGAGAACAACAGAAAATTGAACTCGAACAGAACTCGAACTGTCGAGCTATGATAGTTCCCGAGTTACCGCCGGCTCTACGCAAGGCTGTGCAGCTTGTTCAGAGCTTCAGTCGATGTCGCGTGACACATGATATTTGGAAGTCCAATCAGTGTCGAATGTTTAACAAAAGGCCGGAGCAGACTAAGAGCAACGACAATAAGAAGCCACGACCAAAAACAGAGCCGATTCCGAAGATCACGCTCTTGTCGCTGGACAACTCGACCACTGTGACTGTGCTGGAAGTGGCTCAGCGTTTGGCGAAACGGCGCAACCTTACTCTCATTAAAGTCAGCGAGCTCGAAGATAAGACGCAACGACCGCTCTATAAATTAATGAACAACGCCAACATTTTCGAGGAGATCAAAGAGGATAAGGACGCGCAGAAGTTGAGAAAAGGCACTAAATTATTCTACATAGCCGCAAAGATCACTGAACATGATCTATGGACGAAGACGAAGAACATGATGAAATTGTTGAACATGGGCCACAAAGTCAAAGTTGCCATCACTCTGGACGCTGCCGACGGAGTGAGTTCTGTAATTCTTTTCTGCTTGGTATACAACTGATCAAAAAATCATTATCAAGAGAATTATCAGATAAAAATGCAATAACGAAGAATTTCGTTATATTAAATACCTATTAGGTGTACAACTTTGCTTCCGCCGTTTTTTTCCGAAATTCGAGGCTTTATTGTAAAAAACTGGTTATACATTTATAACAAAGTATTGTCCATCGCTGGCCACTATTTTCTCCCATCTTTCGGGTAGCGTACGAATCCCGCGTCGAAAAAATTGGTCATCTTTTGAGGCTATCCACGAATCCAATTTTTTACTTCTTCATAAGACCGGAAGTGCTGGTCAGCCAGGCCGTGTACCATTGATCGAAACAAGTGATAGTCAGAGGGAGCAACGTCTGGAGAATACGGCGGGTGGGGTAGGACTTCCCATTTCAACGTTTCCAAGTATGTCTTGACCACTTTCGCAACATGGGGTCGAGCATTGTCATGCTGCAAAATCACTTTATCGTGTCTCTCGTTGTATTGCGGCCATTTGTCTTTCAATGCTCGGTTCAAACGCATCAATTGCGTTCGATACCGATCGCCTGTGATTGTTTCAGTCGGTTTTAACAG
>NW_017259206.1:333437-335015 GCF_001594045.1 Atta colombica
CTGGTCCCACCAAATACAGAGCATGACCTTGGACCTTGATCAAAATCACCGTTCTTGAAGCGTTGAAACCACTCATGACACATTCTTTCACTAATAGCGGCCTCACCATAAGTATTTGAGAGCATTCGATGAGCTTCAGCCGCAGATTTCTTTATATTGAAGCAAAAAATTAAAACCTCCCGCAAATGACGAGAATTTGGCTCGGAAACTGACATTTTTAATCGAGAATAACTTTATGATGCAGATACAAATCGACTAATGTTTCTATGGGATTATGTTGACAGATGCCCAAGTTTATTGTATGACGTCTATAATCTATTTATTTCGACCACCACTTACCGCTAAAGCCATCTATAGGAAAACGGCGGAAGCAAAGTTGTATACCTAATATAAAAACCAACATCAGTTGTTTGTATGTACAATAAAGTCTTTATTGTACATATTCAAAAACAATTAATTTAATTTAATTGCTTCTGGAATATAATAAATTAATTTAATTGTATTTGAATAGTCTGTAATAAAGACTTTATATGTAAATATTATACACAAACAACTGGTGCCAATTCTTATAATTTATATTTATTTGTTTTATTTTCTCTATGAGCCTTTTCCTCCTTATTCTAATCTTATCAGTTGTTTAAATAGTAATTAAATCTTTGTTATAATAAACATTTTTCTCAGAATTTTTCACATAATATTTATTCACATCATTTATGTAAATTTCAAAACTCTTCAGAATTTCTGAATTTTACAATTTTTTTAGAAAATTTCTTAGATTTTTTAAATACAAATTGGAATTTATATTTAAACAATTAAGAAATTGTATTTAAAAAATTTAATTACTTTTTAGAAGCTTTGAAAAACATTTACGTCTTTTCTAGAATTCTTCATATGTGTTATATTCTAAAATATTCCAAGATTTTTCTCATTTTATAATTTCTGATAAAATCTTACAAAATCTGAAAAAAATTTAAAGCATTTTTTTTTATTATAGAATGTGAGAATCGTTAGAAATCTTAGAATATTTCAGAATTTGTATATGAAAAGAAAGATATAGACTTTCTCAGTATTTCTAAAAAGTGTTCCAATTCATATAAAAAATGTAGGAAAAATTTTCATCAACGATGATAATCTATATAAATGATAATTGTTGTAAAGTATAATATTTTATAATATATTAAAGTATAATATAAGCAAACAATGTTGAGATAAAAAATTTAATGAAAAACATAATTACTTAATTACATGCAAATTTTTTCATTTAACATATAGAGTAAGGTGCAAAGAACCATCGAGAATGCTGTAAGAAATGATGGCAGTATCCAACGAATGCCATCAAGGAAGAACGTAATTTTACTCTTAATAAATCCTTTACATAAGAATAAAAATGTTTCTGTAAATAATAAAGATGAGAATGACAACTCCAGTATAGCTAATAATGAAAGAGGTACATGAGATTGTTGTTGAATAGTATAAATATAGACAGATGAAATTAAAATTTATCGCTGTTGACACATGCAAAAAAAATTAATTCTTTATGTAACTAAATTAATGTAATAATATGTATATGTATTTATG
>NW_017259206.1:335115-349498 GCF_001594045.1 Atta colombica
AGGTAAATAGCTTTTTTGTACCATATCTACGATATCATTATTGTCAATGAAGAAAATTCCATATTAATAAAACTTCCCGTTACGCGTCAAACAAACAACTTACTGTCTATCAAACTACTGATATGTCTACAGGTCTGTTTTTTATTCCTGCACTAGACTGCACACTGCACTAGAATCACTCTTTTTCTCTTTTTGCCAAATATCAAATATCTCACTTTGAGTCCCAAAAATGTAAACTAGTTCAGTTACAAAAAACAGACTCAAAATCGCATTTTACAATAGTATTTTAAAATATCGTGGTTCTCAGTTTTTAACTGAAGCTGTTATATAAACTTTGGTCTTACAATGAGATCTGTAATGCGTGATAAATGCTACAAATATGACGATACGCGTATAAATAAATGTCATTACGAGTGATCTTCCTCGCATTTTACTACCCGTGCTAGAAAGGAGCAATACTTTCTTAACATTAATATTATTATGCCGCGGTTATATTCTGATTTTATCCTTTTGCTATCATTAGATAGATATCAAATGATTTGTCTTCGCCTTTCGCGAAAAACTACCATGATTATTCGATATTATTTTATTATAGGTATGGATAATTGTAAAAATTCTAACGTTTCCTCTTTTCTTTTAAACACAACTGTGTGACGTACTGGAATGCAAATCCATTTTGCCTTAACTTAATATCATGTTGGGAAAGAACCTTCACATATTACATCTTTAAGGTAAATAAAGTTATACGAAATATTAAGTAATTCAGCATTGGCACGACAAGTATCGCAAAACAATGTACAATTTCCCTGTGCGTAGTAAATTACACTGGAGGACAGAGAACATGAATGTAGAAACAATTCCAAAACTCTTTTTTTTTCACTACAGCTATTACAGAAGAACTTTACATGAACTTCTGTTCTCTACACTGAAAAAAATTACTAAATATTATCTTAATATATCTTAATACATATATCTTTGAATAGTACCAATAATAAGTAAACATTTAAACTTACAATAAATAAATATTTACTTAATAAAAAAAATGACAGTTAAATCAAATTAATGGTTTTTTGTATCGAATAAATGTATGTTTACATTTAGTAAAATTTACTTAGAATTATTTAAACAAATATTAAAAAATTTTTTAATTTAATTTTTTTTCAATATATAGAAAATAATTAGCAAATCGTGCAATGCGTCTTAAGTACTATAGTTAAATGTTGGTTCAAATTGTAGTTTCTATATCACAAGATAAAGAATTTTTCTATTTTATACAATCATATTCAAATAATTCCTTTTCTATTTCTTTGAAGTAATATTTACTTTTATTGATTTTGAATTAATGAAAATCTATATTTTTTGTTTTTTCTTAGAAAATTAAATTTAATATGTAAATCAAAGAAGATGATTGTATTTTAAAATAAATAATGTATATTAACTAAATTAACTTCAAAATCTAAAATATCTTTAACTTTGCAATCAAATGAAATATGTATTTTGTCATGTCATTCACTGTTTCCCTGATTTTTTCTCGTAGACTCTATCTTCGCTATGAAAACGACGAACGTTCGTTCACATCCGTGAATATCCGAAAAAAGTTGTGTCGTCCAATGTTATTCTCTGATATAGCTTCGTTACCTGTATTCCTAAATAGTTTCGAGATTTCAACCGCATGACATCTAAGAGGGAGGGTCACTCATAATCTAGTCATATAAATTCCAACGTTCGAAACAGAATGCACCGCTCGATTAACTAGCTACAAGATTGTGGAAACGTTACGCTCGTCTATTGCGGACAATCCACCTTGCGGCACTTCTTGAATTCCACCAAAGTTGGACAGAGTTTCGCCCAGGCTCCTCTTGGTTTCACCGTTATACTTCTGACTCTGCTTCGTAATCCTTCGTCGCAGGTCGCACTGCACTTTGACCACATTGACCACGGTGTCACTTTACAATTCACTGTAACTTTACGAACGAGATGATTAGACAAACAAAACTTACGATCACTCTTCACTGAAAGAAAAATATAGCAACTATATTAAGTTTTATATGTAGAAGTAGATATATTATAATTGAACAAAATTAACCCTTATCGAATCAGCTACAATTTGGTGTATCATCCATACAAACGGGAGCACTAGAATCCGTCCGTTTTTTTCTCTCTATTCAGAACGATTAAAAAAATCTTTACAAATTTATCAATATATTTTCAACTTTCTAGAATAAATATTGGCACTTTATTTTGGAAAATAATAATAAAATAATAAAATAAAATGTAGTATAATTTATAATTACCGAAAGACTCAAAGAAACTTGCATGAACAGAAATCGCTCGGTCACTAGTGATCCCCTCTTGTATAGTAAGGGTTAAATATATGTATATGTATAGTTGAATAAAAAGTTGACTAAAAAGTTTTACGTATTACAATCCAGCATCAGTTTATATTGACTCATATTTTTTATTTATTTTGATGTATTTCTCTGAACCCTTATTATTCGAGATATATATATATATATTGTTGAATACAACTATTTTATAGTTGTATATTCATGCAATTATATAATTTATTCTATTAAGTAGTTTATTCTACTATATAACTATATTCAATATTGGACTAATACTAAACTAGGGAACTATTATACTCAATACTTAATATAGTCTTGCTGTTTGTAGATACATAGTTGGTTAAAACTTTATTGCATCCAAAATAGAAAACGTTTCTAAACATTAATTGAAAATGTGAAACATTTTCAATATTCACAAATATATTTTGCTTTGAACTTAATCAATTTTCAATGTTGGACTTAGCGAAAATCGCTAGACCAGATTGAGTACAATTTTTTCTTATGTTAATTTTATTATTTTATATAATATTATAAACTTGTATAGTTATCTCTTTATATAATTGTCATTACTACTTTTTTTCTTTGAATTTTGTTAAAATATTTTATTATCAAGTATATATTAAACTCCCTAACCAAATCATGTATTCAATAAATTTGTTTCATCTAATTCGTTTGACGGATCCTCCTTCATAAATACGTTTTTATCGAAACGTCAATTTTATTTGCTGAAACAATTTTTCTTTGTACGGAGAAATTTAATTAATCGTTATGTACTCGTTAAATTTATAGTGTAAATTTAATATTTTTTTATATATTTATGTAAAGAAATAAAAATGGAAATTCTGATGAAATAAATTCCAAATTCACAGAATTCCGCGAATTTTATTTATCCATTTGAAGTGATATTTTAAAGCGACATAGGACTTACTCTCGTAATCGGTTCCGGTATTTTTGTCTCTATGAAATCGCTGACCTGTTCCATCACCCTGTAGAGCTATAAAATTTATTTCTTATATTAATCTTTAATAGAATTGATTAAAAAAAAAAAATTCTTTTTTTATATGATAAAAGATATTTAAAAATTTAGCAATATATGAATACATTAAGCTTTCATAATCGTTTCAATAATTAAATTAATTTAGTGATAAATTAGATAAAATAATACTTACAACAAGGCGGAATCTTGTGGCATTTCTTTTTTCGAAGAATCTTCTTTGGACAACTTTTACCTCCATTCTCGGCTGGAATCTGTTCGCAAGAAAAATCAATTTTAGATTTACGTTCATTCTTTTCCAACGCAATACGTGAAATTATACATAATTATATATATATGTATAATTTCTTTGATTGGATTTAATGGAGGAATAATAGTTATTGCTCTTTGGAGGAATAATAGTTATTGCTCTTTGAAACATTATTGTGTTTTTGTTCTGTATAATAAGTATCGAAAAATTTTAATAAATACATGAATAAATTTCTAATAATACCACAATTGTTCTGGTGCTCATAGTGTATCCACGACAGTTATCACAACGAGTCCATTTACTCCATTCGGTAACTTGACAGTCCACTTTGCTATTTTCATTTGATTCCATTATCTGACTGCTCGCTTGAATGCCTTTAAAGTTCTCCTTTTCTGTAAAGATGCGCAAGATGATCGTCAGCGAAGCAGAAATTTCTATGCATTGCATTTCTCGGCTAATGGTTTTTAAATTCGTATTGTCCGTAAGAATAGAATATACGTATTGTGTGAGTATATGTGTATATAATGGATCTCTATTATAAATATTGATTTGATATTAACGAGAATGATTAATTTTTGTATAAAGCAATTAATTATCACCGTGTTGCGCTCTCTTCGCTTTCGTGCTGCGTTGCTCCTGAACGGGAATATGATAGCTGAGGACACTACTAAGAGACACCTTCAAGTTTTTCATAATTGTCGACATATTGCCCCTCAATTCTCCTGAATTCGTTAGTAAGCGTGTGCAAGGTGTAACACAAATTGATTATTCATGAAAAGATAATTTACTGATAATGCGGAAGTCAGAAGCGTTATATGTGATGCAGATTAAGAATTCATCAGACGAAAAAGTGTATAATTTTTGAAAACCTTAATGGAGTAAAATAAAGGATTATGCTCAGTTTTATAGGAGAATTTGAGTTGGATGAACAACTTTAAGAGCCTAAAATTTTAAGATATCAAAAGAAAATCAAAAATTTCATAATTCCAACTTAGGAGAAGTTTTCCTGGGTGCTAGAACTATCCAAAGTTTGCTATTATGACCATGTAGTACCATTAGTTTTATCCAATTTCTCTGTGTCCAGGGCATCTCTCCGCAGTGACGGCGGATTGTACCAAAGACATTGAAGTAATATCTAAAATGTATTTGATACAGTGTATTAATCCGGTTGACAGTTATCTGGGATATGCTCAACATTTTGACGAAGACATTCATATGCCAGCAAGAAGAGTTAATGTTTTTTTATTTAGAGTTCTGATGAGGAAGAGAAATAAGGTTCATATATTGGCCACATTTCAATCAGGCAATTAAAGCCTTTTGTTTTATACTTTGAGTGTTTCTCTCTCTCCTCTTTATCGATTAAATTATAATCACTTATAACTATTTATTTGGGGTTCAACAAAAAAGATTTTAGTTGTCTTCGTCAAGATTGGACATATTCCAGATACTAGATTTGAGAAATTGAATAAAATCAGTCCTACACACTAGTACACAATACATAATAGCGAACTTTGAACAGTTGTAGCACTCAAGGGACTCATTTTATAAAGTTGTGCTTATGAAACTTTTTAATCCTTTTTTTATGCTTTATAATTCTAGCTAGGTCTCAATGCTGTTCAGCTGAGGCCCAAACTGGGCATAGTCCTTTAAATAATAATCTAATTTATTATAATCCTATTATGACTTTTTTTCATGTATTAGTAATAATTAATATTTTTTTGCATATTAATATCTATTAATATATCAATAAATCTTTAGTATTTTCTAATATAGAATATTAAAATTTACATTTTAAGATTAATTTACCAGAAAGAAATTAACATGCATATAACAAGCAGGAATAATAGAGATTGCAGAGAGATTGCAGTCCATTTAATACTACAAATGTTTCTAAATATTTAATTGACCAATCAGAAGAAACAACTTTACTAATGGACCAATCGGAGACTGTTTCAGAGATGCATTTGCATCAAGTGGAGACTGTAGTCATAGTTAGCCATAGTAAATCTGAGAGAGCGAGAGAATTGTTGTCGTAGATATCATAATTGCACAGTGAGATAGATTGTCGAAAAAATGAACTTTCTAATTTTGATAAAGTAAATATACAGCACACATACAGCAGACATAAATATTGTACGTTTACTTTATCAAAATTAGAAAGTTCCAATTGGTGGACGTATTCTCAACGTTTTAGATTTTAGAATTTTTGGTCAAGTATTTGCTTGTTGGCAACAATAATAACTTGAAAAGTTGCATAAGGTCTGTAATAAATATATATATAAAAAAAGCATTTATACATCGCCAATCAATCATATCATTCGAGTTTTTGTACTTTCTCTAACGGAAATATACAAATCATAAAAATAATAGATACTATTGATTCCGACAGTATAATAAATATTATATGAACGGGGGCAACTTATTACTTTTTTCTTATTGTTATGTCGCTATTGTTACGTATTTTATGATGTTCCACCTAAAATCAATCAATTTATCATGCTAATGTGTCTGTTTCTTAAGATATGTTTTATTGTAGATGTGCCACTTTTTTGCCACTTTTTGGATTTGTTATCAAATATCACTTATGAACGCACAAGTGCGATATTAATTTTAAAAGCGCTTAAGGGGATAAGTTACTAAAAAGTTGTAAAAATTCAAAGTCGATTATATATACTTGTATCATAAGTTATACATATAAGGTCTGTTTCTTATTGCTGCACTCTGAACCGGTGCAATAAGTTAAAATGAAATAAACATATATTTGTTTCACTTTAACTTATTGCACTGTGTGTACTAATTTAGAAAGTGCAGTAATAAAAAGCAGACTTATATATAATACGTTGTTTTAGTCGCTAAGCGTAATTCTGAGGACTGTATTACAAAATTCAAGTGGCGGATCCAATGTGACAGACCAAAATGTTAAAAGTAATTGGATTTAATACATTGAAAAAAAAAACGATTGTTTAACAAAAATGTATTTGAATATGATGAAAGAAATATTTAGTTTTAGGAAAGACATGAAAGTTGAACAAAGATAAAAGATATTCGGAATTGACGGAGTTCAGTTTTGGAACGCATCTTAGGCATGCAGATGCATAAATGATATTGCTCTGCCATTTTGCAATTTTGAATACAAATTCATGTTCAGCAAGACGAAGAACTTAAAAACACAAGTCGATGTTAACATACGACTACTTTTTGCGTTTTGGTCTGTTATTTTAGATCTGGTCTATTTTAGTCTGCTATATTAGTCCTGCCATTTTAAATTTTCAAAATTTAAAATATGATTCGAAATTAGCGGTCTCTCGATGGATATACTTATAGTGATGCTTTAATATGATTGTTCTTGCCTTTAGTTTTTATTTGCTGGACTTAACTGTAGAAATCAATCATATTAAAGAATCACTAAGCGTTAATTGATTAGTTTTCTCTGTTGAACGCAGTCAATACCAAATTTTACCAGAATCGGAGTACTTTTAGCATTTTCGTTCGCCATTTTGAATTCACCATTTCAAATTTTCAAAATTCGAGATCAGATTCGAAATGAGCAACCTCGAAAATACCCTAATATCATGTTCCATTGCAATTGGAATACTTCAGGAATTTTTACTTTTTCAGAAATCTATATTTCACTGTGAATTAATACAAAATTTTATTAGCATATACATGCGTGCGGAGATCTCATAATTAACAACTTTATCATGATGCTTCATTACAAAACAAGTGAATATGGCGTGCAATCTGATTAACTTACTTTGAAAATTCTTGCAAACTTTGTAACAATCCTGCTCGTTTGGGAAATTGTTTCGATTACCGCCGCATCCAGTGTAAAAGAAATAATGACAGCGGCCCATCTGTTTGTCGAAGTAGGTTCGTAATTCGTTGCCATGACAATTTCCCTTCTGCAGAGGTTCGCTACAAATCTCTAATTATAAATCTCTAATTAGTATTTTGTTGTTATAGTTATACAGATAATACAAAAGACGCGCAGTTATAGTAATGAAGATAAAATGCGTGGCTAAAGTAATGACTAATTATTGGTAAAAATTTTATTAGTAAAAATATATGACGGAGATACATTTTTATACCGATTATTTTTAATACATGTTATTTATACCTAAAGTGCAACGAATCAAATATTATTCGAATTTTTCGCACTGTCGACTCTTTCTTGTTTCATACTGTAAAATTAGAAAAATTGACAGTTAGCACTTTACCTTCTGCCTCTTTCGTCGTGTAATTACAGCTCGAAATTTCGGCTATGCACGGCAGCATTTGCATCTTGCACTTCTCATCATCCTTATCCGATTGCTCTGGATACAATAATTGCCTAGATCTCATCTTGATGCCAGGTCCACAACTGGCAGTGCACAGCGACCATGTGGACCATTCTGTATAGCGATCGTCAGGACAAGTCTACAGCCAAGAATAAAAACTCGATCAACATAAAAAAGGACAATTTATGGAGAAAGTTGTAGAAGCGAACTTTTTTCTTTTCTGCCAAGCATTTGTGATAAATTTGAAAAATCTTTCAAATGAGCATTTCCATTGCATAAAGCTTTTTTTCTAACTGAAAGTTATTTAGCCATGCGCTATATTGAAAATGTATATTAATTGTAATACCCATATCAGACTAGAGATTGAGATCGAGATCGAGATTGAATTTCCAATCAGAATCAATCAGAAGAAAGGAAATATCAAGTTTAGTGAACTTTGTTTTAATTGGTCAAATTCAATTTCAATCTCAATCTCTAGTCTGATATGAATATTAGAAAGTATGACAAAGAAGTTTACTCTTCTAAATGAGTATTAAAAAAGATTTTGAAAAATATAAGTTTTTTTACTCTTGCGTTTAATATGAATTTTTGTTAATCATGGAGTTTACTTATTGCCAAAATAATTTAATGATACTTGATCATATCATTCTTTACACGATGATTATGCATGTAAAATATTGTAAATATAAGTGTGATAATGGCGGTTAATAATTATTTTATCAAATTATTAGGTCAAATTCTCTACAGATTCGTTGCAGTTGTGATATTACAAGCTACCGCAATATTTAAAGAGTTGTCTTGTCACGTAAAACTTTAAATTTTTAGAATTTTTTCTTTTAATTTCACGTCTTAAGAATAACATATCTCGATATCTATAGAAAATTCTAATCAGGTATTGTTTGATGATGAAGAAACTAAAAATTTTAAAAGATTTTTACCTAATATAATGAAGACAAAAAGTTTTAGCTGTTAAGACAACGTTTTTCAAATTCGTAAAAGTTGCTTGTTTTTTTTTTATCGTTCTCAGCGAACAAATCTTATTAAGCATAAATTTAAATATGTCGTTTTCCTGATGGCAAGAATAAACCGCGTTAAAAAGAAAAACAAGCCACTGTATCTTTGATAGTAAAGCTGTCGTGATACAGCAAGGGAATTTAAAAGCACTCGGAAATGTATCTGTAGTAATATTTAATAAAGAGAAGAAAAAAATTAATTCTTCATGGTATTTGGATCCTTCAATGTGCTTTTGATCTTCAGGTTTATATTTACCGCTTCTTGCGTGCTCTAATGGCAGTCTATAAAAAGAATATATTAAATTTTTCGTACGCCGAGGTGCTAGATTTCCCTTGCTGATATCGCGTGACTTACGTGAGGGTGCCAGTGCCATGGATGGATCTACGAGAAATAGTATACAGATATCGATTACTCGTGCGAAGCTATCGCCGCTGGCTGTCTGGTGATTTAATACTTAGCAAAGCTGCTGGATTCGTTGTAATAAATATCAAGCGGATCGTTTATTCTGTTTGTGTATGTGAGAGATACGAAGTCCGCTTGATATAAAGTACATCAATAGTTAGTCGTATATGAGTGAACCTTTTGACGAACTTAATTTTTCAAAGGACTAAGTTGATCGAATGTGTTTTTACTTGTTTGAATATAAAATTCGAAAACCGGAAAATAAATATCAATTCACGGACTAAATGTTACTTGAAAATCAGATTCGATTTGTCAAAATAAAATAAAATAAACAAAGCGACTCGCATGTGAAAAAAAAATCTAAGGAAAATTAATAAATCAAAATAAAAATATTTGACAAATTTAATTGAAATTAAAATTTAATTAAAAATAAATTAAGCAGATTAAAAAAGCTTTGCTTCTTAATCCTCCGAGGATGAAATAAGAGAATTATTTATTTTGATTAATTCTTTATCGAGATCTCAACAAAATAATATATTAATATAAAATTCGAGAATGTTTAATGTAGAAAATTAAAAAATCTCAATAATTATGGTTCTTGATAAAACTTTTGCTGAAGAAAAGTCAGTATCGGATTTATCATAGAATTTGAATATCGTTTTTTTTCTTTTCTATAAAGTAAACCTTAGCAATCGTAGTAAACAATAGTAAGTTTATCAATTGTAATTTAATACATTTTCGGACTTCGCGAATCAGCTTCGTTGGAAATCTCGTTTCCATTTGATCGTTTAGTTTCGATATCTCTAAACGTTCTCATACCTGCAACCATTCCTGTCCGTTCCCGTCCGCCATCTCACCGGTATAATCCTCGTCTTCATCATCGTTGTCCAAATGATTCAATCGTTGCCTTACCTCCTCCGTGTCTTCGCCATCGCAAGGTTGATTTTCGCAATTGATGGATTGCTGGAGTTGCGGCCCATTCGCCGCGGCTCTGCACTGCTTTCGATACTTCTTCTGCCGGAAATTTCTAGATCGGATCTTGATACCGTCGCTACAGCTTGATGAGCATGCACTCCACGCACTCCATTGGGTTAACTCGCACTTTTCGCTCTCCAATAGTCCATCGTCACGACCGTTAACGCTGGTAAATTATAAATGCAATTATTTCACAATACAAACTCAAGCAGTGTAACAATTGTGATGATAACGTCAAAGTGGTGTTAAAATAAATCATTAATTGAAATAAATCATTACTGAGTGACTTTCAGTAATCATTTCGGAATTTTAATATTATATCCCTGATGAAAGTTTTTCTTAGAATTTTTCATATAATTTTTCAAAATTTTTATATAAAGTTCTTTAAGATTTCTGAATAATTTTATACATATACTTTTTAGAAAATTTTTTTAAACAAATTTTTTTGAACAAATTGGAACACATTTCAAAAGTGCCGAAAACGATTATACACTCTCCTGAAGAAATCTTAATCTAAAAGAGTGAAAATACTACTTATTATTATGAAAATACTGTATTATTAAAAAGAGTGAAAATATTTGCTCTTTTAAATAAGAATAATAAATTTTCATTCTTTTCTGGAGTGAGATTTAAGTACTTCAAAGGAAAGAAATCTCATTTTTTTAAAAAGAGTGAGATTTTTTCCTTTAGAGTAAATCAAGAAAATGAAATCTTACTTAAAAAAAAAAAAGAAAATGAAAATCTGCCGCTCTTATTCAAGAGTGTAAATATTTTTACTAGTGGCAATATTTTGATTTTTTTGTAATGAGATTTCATTCCAAGCAATTTAAAAAACACATCGATCTCTTCTAGAATTCTTTATATGCGTGAATTATGAAATATTCTAAGATTGCTATAAGATTTTTCTTCCTATTTCTGATGAAATTTTATAAAATCTAAGAAATTTAAGATATTTTTTCAGAAATTAATAATATAGAATGAGAAATTAAAAAGTTTTAGAACATTTTTAAAAAATTTAGAAAAATTTTAGAAAATTTTAGAAAAATTAAAAAACAATTTTGTTTTAAATTTTAGAAAAAGTTTAGAAAATTTTAGAAAAACTTTTTTGCTCATCATAATATCTTTGAATCAAACAACTTTCTTAATAAAAAGAAAAATAAAACACGAGAGAGAGAGAGAGAGAGAGAGAGAGAGAGAGAGAGAGAGAGAGGGATTCATTAGTAAATAAAGAAATTTGTAATAATAAGTAAATAAAAAAATAAAAAATTTTGAGAAAATTTATAAATTAATTTTTATCAAAAGAGATTAAAAAAAAATGTCATTACCAATACGGATTTTGTGTATTGTAGCAGGCTCTTCGATCTGTGAGAGACGTGCTGCATTTGTTCGCAATAGCCGCAGCTTCGTTGCGAAAATGACGTTGTCTCAGCTTGGTGCCTTTACCGCAGGTGACCGAACATTCGCTCCACTCGCCCCAAGAAGACAGTTTACAGGCTTCTACGTACAAAAAAACATCGATTATCTTTTTAGATGTTTCACATAAAAACTGTGTGTCTAAAGTTCATAATGAATGCACTTAAAACAAGAATTACGTTATACAATTAGTAATGACGTAATTTACGTATTACACATTTATCATGCAATCTAGAAAGAATAGAAAGCAAATGATATGTTGCGAAGCGAAAAATAGTTTCACAAATTACGCAAAAAATAAACAGACGTTTATCTAGACTTATTCCGTTTTAAAATAGTTCTTGCATGAACAATTTAGGGAATAATTATGCGGATCTGCACGTGACGTGGAAATTCATGATAAATGTTAATCGGTCAACTTCGCGGAAACTCGTTCACGAGTTTTAGTGTTTTAGAACTGATGTTTAATTTTGCATTT
Source organism: Atta colombica (assembly GCF_001594045.1). Classification (NCBI taxonomy): domain Eukaryota; kingdom Metazoa; phylum Arthropoda; class Insecta; order Hymenoptera; family Formicidae; genus Atta; species Atta colombica. Next base: position 347,264 of record NW_017259206.1, read on the forward strand.
TTTCTCCTCGGTGAGATATAAATTTTTTACATCGTCGAGAAAACTGCAGGTCAGACATTAATGCGCTTTAAAATTTCCAAGTGATACAATTAACTATCATAAATTTTCCACAAGCACATTTCTTAAATTATATTTTCTATTTTATTTTTTATTCGTATGCACTGTACCTGTATCAGTTAGTGTATCATCCAAATTATCGCAGGTCTTCTCGTATAATCTCTGCCTGTTGAGATAAAGCTTCGCGAGAGGTTTCATGTCTAGACCAGACGAATCGTAAAAAGGTGATCTCGAATCATTCGGATACGTTGATGTGATACGATGAATCGGAATCTGTGGATCCGTCGGCGAATCGGGCGACTAATAATAATTAACGAGGAAAATAAATATTACTTTACGAAATTATAAATATTTGTTATAAGATATCTTTCTTGTAATTTTATTTCTCTTCAAATTTTTTTCTAGCTAATATTTTTATCCGATCTTAATATAATAACGAATAGACTTGCTATTACAAGAAATGTATAATTTATAAATTCTCACTGTTAACGCATGGAGAAAGATTTTTCGCGAGAAAAATAAGAAAAGATAGAAGAAGGAAAATTCTCACTCGGAAAAATGCCGAGGGAGCAACAACGTCAGCAATTCTTGTTGCGTACTACGAGGATAAAATTAAGGTATTCTCTCTCAAGAAGGGTTATTATGATCCCTCCACGCTGACAATTGACAAGTATCTCTTTTTTTTTAGTAGGGCCTTCAGCCCACTAAGTGAAGTACAAATCAACGTGCTTATCTTGATGCGAGCTCTTCGGAAATTTTAAATCAATTTTTCCTTATAAAATATGCTAAAACATCCATCATAAATTATAAGACATTGAAAATAAAAGTTATCTGTTTACTTTACCACGTATGTAATTCCGTCGTCAGTGCCAGCATCGTAAGGATAGAGATTTAATTGCTTATGCTCTATCCAGGAACAATTAGACAGACAAAGTTCGAGTCCTGAAACGCCAACAAACCAATCTGGCGATGGATCTGCGGAAAAATTAAAATCGCACGGTAAGCGAAAAATTATTACTCTACAATTTTTAATACGAATTTAATACCTCCTTTGTAAAAATTAGCCTTACCAATCATAGAAACTAAAGACATTAAATGATGTTTTCTGTCAACTCGAAACACAGCAAAGGTCTTGCCAGTGACATTCGGATAACTTATGCCTCTTGCTTTTATTATAGTTCTTATTTGTTCACTCTGTAAACAAATAGTAAACTCAAGCAAATGCTGTAATTTATATGTATCTATGTTTTTGTCATAAATATTTTTATGATAAAAGCATATATTTCCTAATAAACAGATTTACAAAAAAATATTTTTTTGAGTTTCCGAAGTTCTTGAAGCTTTAAAAAAAATAACACAATCCCTAACTTTCAAAATTAATTCTTTCTAATTAATTATAATGTCAATGATGGAAATAATTAGAGTTTGAAAGTCAGTTTGGAAATCAGTGGAAAGTCAATGTAAAAGTACGCACTTAATTAGCTTTTGGCTGTCGGCGCAACTATAACCCATATACCAAGGGATAAGATTACGACCATTCTACAATTGCATAAGCATAGTTGTAATTGTGCGAATTAACCAATCGCAATCGAATATTTTCCTTATATTTGATTATGATTGGTTAATTCTCATAACTACAATTTATAACTACACTTATGCAATTGTAGAATGGATTTTAGATCGCAGCAGCTGTAACTCATACAGAATGTGAGTTTTTGGTTAGCCAATCTGTATGTAAAAGATAGTTGTGATCATTGCAGCGATAAAAGAAATATATTCATTTTTCAACAATAAGGAATAGAAGTAATGGTCCTAACGGTCAAAGCTAGATCTTTAATACTTAAATAATTCAATCAAAAGAATTATTATGTATATATTATATATGTACATATATATCATATTTATAAGCATTCGAACTGCACGCTGAATTGATTTTTCGGACTTATAAACGCAATTAAACTACTGTAATAATATTACAGTAGTTTAATTAACAACAAATTAAATTAATAAGACAAACTATTTTAATAATTTGATGCTCAATCTATTAAAAAGATGTTAATATACTGCAAATACACACACACATTTATTGTCGAAAAATATTATCTCGACCGGAAGATATCAAATATGGTATATATATATATATATACATGTACGGTCTAAAATAATATTCTTATTGTA
>NW_017259206.1:349598-350607 GCF_001594045.1 Atta colombica
AAACATTAAAGCTTTAGTTTTGACCATTAAAAGCATTATTTCTTTACCTTATTGCTGAATTTTCAAATGCACAGTCCAATAAGATTCTTATTGTTTATATTAATTTTTGTAATTTTTGTAATTTTTATAATTACAGAGGGTTAACATAAATTAATATATGCTTCTCAAACTTATTTTAATGAAATGTTCAGTTTTTCATATTTATATGTATAAAATAGTCTCTTTATATTTTAGCATACCTATTAATAAAATTATGATATAAGAATATTAATGGAAGTATGATGGAAATGAAATATTGAAAATTAAGGTAATTTTGAACAGAAAAAAATTAATTTATCTTAAACTTTCCGAAATAGGACAAAGTGAATTAAAAACTTTGTGTAGCTTTTCCTTAAGACTACATGTAATATACAATTGCATGTATATTGCACTTCTTACCCGATCCTTTAACTCGGATTCTAACTTCCGTGTTGCACCGAACTCTGCCACTTGTCGTAGTCCAATACTAGCATTGCCGTGGAGACTCCAGAATCTGTAATCGCCAGTGTGCGATGCGCCGATTACGTCCGAAAATCGAATCAGCCAACCCTTGCTAGGAAAATCCTGTAAGAAGACAGAATAATAAACGATGATTAATCGTGTGAAGGGTTCCCACAAATGATTTTGTCGTGATTCCAATTATGCTGAATATACAAAAAAAAATATTAAGTAAAATAATAAGTTCAGTTTTTCAGATACTTGAGCTTGAGAGATATTATATCCAAATAATCTACTTTTAGTTCTTTACCCGCAAATATGATATTTTTCTTTATATACATATATCTATTATTTAATATATTTGGAAAATATAAATTTTCCTCTTAAAATTTGAAAAATAAGGCCTTACAAGGATATTAAAGTTTCGCAAGATTTTAACGTTTTAGATTTTATCCTTCTAAGACTTTATTTCTCAAGTTAAAAGAAAATTTATATTTCCCGACTATATAATGTATATATATATATATATAAA
>NW_017259206.1:350777-358846 GCF_001594045.1 Atta colombica
TTTGCTTCAATATGAAGAAATCTGCGGCTGAGGCTCATCGAATGCTCTCAAATACTTATGGTGAGGCCGCTATTAGTGAAAGAACGTGTCGTGAGTGGTTTCAACGCTTCAAGAACGGATTTGATTTTGATTTTGACGTCCAAGATCATGCTCTGTATTTGGTGGGACCAGCTCGGCGTAGTGTATTATGAACTGTTAAAACCGACTAAAACAATCACAGGCGATCGGTATCGAACGCAATTGATGCGTTTCAGCCGAGCATTGAAAGACAAACGGCCGCAATACAACGAGAGACACGATAAAGTAATTTTTCAGCATGACAATGCTCGACCCCATGTTGCGAAAGTGGTCAAGACATACTTGGAAACGTTGAAATGGGAAGTCCTATCCCACCCGCTGTATTCTCCAGACGTTGCTCCCTCTGACTATCACTTGTTTCGATCAATGGCACACGGCCTGGCTGACTAGCACTTTCGGTCTTATGAAGAAGTAAAAAATTGGATCGATTCGTGGATAACCTCAAAAGATGACCAGTTTTTTCGACACGGGATTCGTACGCTACCCGAAAGATGGGAGAAAGTAATGGCCAGCGATGGATATACTTTGAATCATAAATGTACCCAGTACCATGTAACCAGTTTTTTACAATAAAGCCTCGAATTTCGGGAAAAAAACGGCGGAAGCAAAGTTGTACACCTAATATATATATATAAGTTTTATTTTGCTTAATAAAGTTTATATTATATAAACTTGCATAAAATAGTGTGATACGTCACAATTTTCATTTGCCGATTATTTACATACTTTCGGATGTGTATTTCTCGACCAGAGGCCTTCGAACGTGACTTCAAATTTTGCCTCGTCACAAGCACAACATTCTGGAAGAGTCGGGCCCTGATCATCAGCTTCCACTTTCGAGTCTTGACATATGTTAATAATTAAATTTGGGTCATCCATATACCATGTATCTGTCGTCTCCAGTACTGTCGCTCTGCAAAAAAAGAAGACGAAAATGTAATCAATTATATGACGAGAATGTATCATATAAAAAATTTTCATAAAAGATTTTATTATCAAACAATGTAACATAAAAATATAAAATGAGACAAAATAGTTAATCTTTCGGAGAAGAAGCTCAAACTATAAGTAAAATTTCATATAATCATGTAATACTTTACTCAAATACATGACATGTATGTTTGAATATTACACATATATACTGAACATATAACAATACTGTAATATCTACAGTTGCGTGTATCTTATAATATCTACAGTTATTTAGCGCACTTACAATGAAAAATATATTATTAGATAGTATTTAATTCTGTTTCAGAGATAAATAAAATAGCATAATAAATATTACAATAAATATCGTTTCCATCGCTTTATACTTGATATTAAAATCCTTTAATACAAATACTGTATGCAGTAAAATGTTATAACGCTACAAAATTTGGCATATAAATAAAACATGGTGTTATAGCTAAAGGCATTTTATATATATTTAATCATATACAAACATGTTTAAATATTATAAACATTTATTACATTCTGAAGTACATTTATCGTTACGTTATTACTTTTTAATTTCTTTTGAATGTCGTAAAATAAATATATTTTTATTTTCCTGCATATTTAAAAAAGTGTATATCATAATTTTATACGCGTATTAATAAAACGATATTATATTAAAATATTGACATTTAATTTACAACAAGAGTTGTGTTGAAATTTCTTTAAATTGTTATTCAAATATCACGAAATAATATCATTTTTAATAAAATGTCCCTTCACCTGAGAAGGATGCAACCGCTACCTTCGGTAGGACTAGTCCAAAAAACAGAAATTTTTTCCTTCTGTACTTGAGATGTCTCCACAACAGTGTTCGCACAATTATCCGCGAACTTGGTCATCGTATCGTCCTGAAGATCAAAACTGCCGATATTAATGGTATCATTCGTGTTTTTAACCTCGGCTGATATGAGGAATTTCGTAAACTTCCAATGCAACTTCTGAGAACCCTCCTTCTTGAAAGCCATCAAAACCACTGAAATAATAGGCAATCTTTATTCGATATGTCCGCATTGCATTCCGTTTTATAGTATGACCGCGAGATATTTTATGTGGACGCAATACAATTTTGTCTATAAAGAAGAATAATGTGTATTTGTTCATAGTAATGTTTATTGGGTTGGGGCATTTTAATCCTAATAGGTGGATATTTCAGAAACTATAAGAGAGATACAGAAAAAAGTTTTATATAAAAGTTGTAAGTGTTTTCTTAGATGCACACACGCACATAATAGATTAAATCCGATTGAGTAACCTCCACGTAGTATACCTTATATCAGCAGTACAATAATTGTCAAGTGCTTTTATAACTCGAAAAGTGATGAATGAAAAAATACTTTATTATAGCGTTTTGAAAACGTTTTGACTTCAGCTACAAAAATATGCAATAAAAAATAGGGATTCCTATTTAAAAAATTCATGTCGATCTTGACTTGACTTAGTAATGCCTCTTATAAAATCCGTTATTTTCACCTTTTTCCTCCAAGAAAACCAACAACTTTTATATGAAATTTTTATATTTCTCTTAGTTAGTTAGTTTCTGATATCCACCTGAAACAAATTAAAATGTCCCACCTTATATATAAGCAAAGATTATATTTTTTTGATGTCATATTGTAGGATTTAATAAAATGTTCAGAAAAAAAGTAAGAAAAAACTCTGCGTACGTTCATTAAAAATGCATGCAAAATGATATCGTTTTAATATACGTATATTGCGACTTTTATTAAATTTATTTTGATACAACGATGTAAAACATAAACGATTGAACGTCAAAATAAAGGTAATAAAATTACAATGTATATATTAAAATCTTTTTGCGTGTTTTTTAATGGACGTTTACAATTGGAGTCTTTTTTATATTTTTTTTCTGAGAAAATAATTTCATTAATTTTACTTACGCTTGCAAAATTGTTAATTTATTGATAATCGAGCAAAATGTGAAAAAAATTAACGATAACAGATTGCAATAGCTTTTCAAATAAGTTTTTTTCAAAACATTAGTCTCATATCCTACATTGTGTACGTAATACACTCACGTACATCTATATTTGTTGGTAGGCAAACTGAAATGGTCAGTCAAACAATTCGACTCTGTTTTTTTTTCTCCGTTAATCACTTAGAAATAAAGTAACTCAGACAAATTCCACAAAAAAATAACAATTACAATAACAATTTTTACAAAAGCCCAACCTTATAAGTATGTACAATATAGCAATAAATAATACTTTCACTACTGAAACATATTTGTATTTTATGCAATTCGAGAAAATGTGAATTTATTCAATTATTTATTTTTATTTCCTTTCGTATTCTGCTTCATCTATTTATAATCGTTGAAAGCAATGATTTTGCGCAATATATCGATACGTATCAGATACACGATTTTCGTTAATACTTTTACAAATTACACATTTTATTTTACATATTTTGACGCGCAGAAAAAGACAGAAATCGCATGCTGTATCGAGCTAGTGTTGACGCAATGTCAAAGAAAAAATATTCAAGAAAATGGAAAATTTAGAGTGAATAATTCGAGAAGGCTGAATCGTTGTACGTAATAGTGATCACTTAGCATTTATATATTGATGTTTAATCAACGGTTAATATGAAACGTTAGCGTTCATATAAGCGTTGGATTAACATAACGAGGCCATCGCAGCCAACCGAAACCTAACGAGGAAGACAAACAACATCGTCGTATTAAATTGTTTAGAAAACATGTTTAAAAGGTACACACATGTCCTTGAGAACGATTTTCTCTAAGAATTTGCGACACTTGACAATGCCTAACATTGATACAATACCGAACATAGTAAATCCAAAATATATTATATAGGAGATGTTACAAAAGTACTTCTCTAATGTGGTTCGTGTTTATAGGGAACTACCTAATTTCAGCGAGACATTTATTTTCACATTTTATGTAGTGGCAGGGAATTACAAACGAGAATTTGTGTTCTCTAATTGTATGAAATTTAATGAAGATGTTAATATTATTCTTTCTACATCATGTTACCTTATTTAATGTTACACTGAACATTATTTTGGAAGATGCGAGACAGTGAGCAGATCTTGACAAGATGAATGAGAAATAAATATGGAATAAAGATTGATGACACCTTTCTACTGATTGAAAATAAGTTTATTGGGAATACAAATTAGTTCGATCCGTTTTTTTGTGTTCAAAAATGCATTTATTTCAAAACAAAATGAATGAACAGATCAATTAAAGTATTGTCCTTCGCTGTCTATTACTTTTTCCCATCTCTCAGATAATTTTTTAATTTCATCTCGAAAAAATGACTCATCTTTGGAGGCGATCCAATTTTGGAGCTAATTTTCGATTTCTGCGAAAGAAGTGAATCGGTGACTTGCTGCATCTTTCGGAACAACTAGTAATCAGAAGGAGCAATGCCCGGAGAATACGGCGGGTGCGATAAAACATCCCATTTGAGCGTTTCCAAATATTTTTTTACGACTTTAGCGACATGAGACCGAGCGTTGTCATGAAGAAGAATAACTTTATCATGTCTTTTGCTCGTATTCTGGCCGTTTTTCTCGTAATGCACGGCTCAAACGAATCAATGGTAGCCGATACCGATTGCCCGTAATGGAATCGTCAGGTTTCAGCAGCTCATAGTAAACAAGACTTTTTTGATTCTACCAGATATAGAGCATGATCTTCATCATGAATGTTTGGCTATGATGTTGATGTTGAGGTCGATGGCAACGATTGACCGGGCTTAGCGTAGTATTTTTTCTTCTTGGAGTTATCGTACGATATCCACTTCTCATCTCCAGTCACGATGCAATCCGATGCAAAAAATCTTTTCTCTATTGTCTTTGAATCAGCTGTTCGCAAGTGAAAAATCGCCTTTCAACGTTTCTCTCTTCAGTTCATAAGGTATCCAATTTCCTTGTTTTTGAATCATTTCCATGGCTCTCAATCAGAGGCAGAAATGGCTTGTTGAATTATCCCCAACGATTCTGCAAGCTCCTCTTGCGTTTGATTCTGATCTTCTTCGAGTAATGCCTCTAATTCTTTGTCTTCGAATTTTTTTGGCTGTCCAGAGCGAGGCTTATCTTCAACGCTGAAATCTCCATCCTTGAAACGTCGAACATTCCCTACTGATTTATCAGTTGGAGCAGTGTCACCATAAACTTCGACAAGCATTCGATGGGTTTCAGCCGCATTTTTTTTCCAATTAAAGCAGAAAACCTCCCGCAAATGCTGCTTGGTGGGAACACAAAATTCGACATTTCAAACACAGTAAAAATCAAGGTTTTTATATGAAACTCAAAACGATATAAACTGAATATTATTAGCAAAATTTAACCTCTCTGAAACCGCCAAAATCAGCTGTCACTATGAACCATTCACTACAGCTGGAGCCATCTTTAAGGAAACGGACCGAACTAATTTGTACTCCTAATACAATATCTGCTATAGCAAATTATTGGGTTGTTCAAAAAGTCACTGCGTTTTTTTCATTTAATTTTCAGGTGTGTTTATTTAATATACGTAATGAACATTAATCAATGATATATTGACCGTTTTGTTCGATGACCTTCTACCATCTTCCGGGTAACTTCATAATACCACGTTCTGTGAGAAGGAGGATGGGAAGTTTTATCTAGATGCTGTTTGATGAGGTCTTCAGAACGTTTTACTATTCAAGGAGTTTTGCAAGGAACAAAAGAGATGATGGTGCAAGGTCTGGGCTATACGGTGGATGTGATAACACATCCCAACCATGTTGCAACAATTTTTGCCGAGTGACCAAACTTGTGTGTGGTCTCGCATTGTCGTGGTGAAACACCACATCCTTACGATTGATTAGCTCGGGACGTTTCTGTGCGATGGCATCACTTAATTTCTGCAGCACAGTAGACATCGGAATTAATCGTTTTATTCTTTGGAAATAGTTCATAGAAGACTGATATCTTCCAATCCCACCACATTGACAGCATTACCTTCTTTTGGTGGATCTCCGCCTTTGCTTGCCTTTCCGGTGCTTCACCTCGCTTACTCCAACTTCTTTTTCGGCTGACATTGTTGTAAACAATCCATTTTTCGTCGTCCGTGATCATACGCTTCAAGAATGGATCGTTTTCTTCGCGTTTGATGAGTTGATCGCAGACGCTCATGCGATTCATCAGATAAATTTCTTTCAACTCATACGGTACCCAAACATCGAGCTTTTTTACGAGGTCTAGCAATTTCAAATGGCCATGAACACTTCCAACGGACAACACTTTTAGAGCAGTAGCAAGCTCCCGAACTGTTGAATGCTTATTTGCTTGCATCAATGCTTTCATTTCATCGTCGTCAATCTTGGAAGATCTATCGGAGCGATGAGCGACTTTGACTGAAAAATCACTATCACGGAATTGGACGAACCAGTTCTGGCACTGGCGTTTTTTGACGACATTTCTGCCGTAAATTCGACGCAACTTTTCCCTTGCTTCAGGTACTTTCTTCCTTTTTTTGAAGTAAAAATAGAATATGGCGAATATGCTCTTCAAAATTCTCCATGTTCGAACCACAATTGCAAGCACAAAACTCGACCGAATCGCGTCAACTTTTTTTTCGGTTTTTAGATTGAGTGTCAACAACAAAACGCGCGTAAACATTTGACATTCATGTCACGCTCGCATATAAATAAACGTGGACAACGCCATCTATTGGAAAAAACGCAATGACTTTTTGAACAACCCAATATTTTCCGATAACATGGGACTTAATAATTATAATGATCCTGCTTTTTCTGAAATATTTGCTGATTATTCTATTTTATTTTCCTGATTTTGATCTCTTCAAAACGATCTTCATACTCATGATTGTAATATATATGCATATATGTAGATATATGTGTATATTATACATGTGCATATTATACATAATTTATGTGTGTGTATATATATATATATATATATATATATATATATGTGTACACATATTATACAATTTATACAATTATACAAAATATTTCTTAGAGTAGACTAGATATTTTAAGATTATAGTTCAATATATTTTAATTAGTAATTTGCTTGAAGTTAATTAAATATGCAGATGTTTCAGATAATCGATATTACTCATTTTCAACTAAAAAATTTATGTATCTGCATATTGTAATTGTGTAGTATCTCACATATTCATATACATATAGTCCATAAGTTTTAAGTAAACAAAAATCATATTAAATAAAGAACACATTAGAAAAATATTTTCTACCGAAATAAAGTATCACGTTAAAATACACCACGTTGCTTTTGATTTAATTTTTGCATTGAGTGTCCTCTTTTATCATTGTTTTTAATTAGTCGATCATAATGATTAAAATTTTTGAAATATCAAATAAATAAAAAAAATGTGATAATAAATCTGTCTTAAATCATTCAATCTATTTATCTAACTTGTTTATTCCAACTATTTCTTGTTTTTGAAACTGAAATTGCAATTGAAAGGCAAAATTCGGTATTTCAAACCGCTGTAATAGTTATAATCGAATAACTGATAATTACAAAAGAGAAGTACTCAGCATGCAAGGATTGAAAACGAGGGCAAAGATATATTAATTGTAAGAGATTATTATAGTTTGAGTAAAAAACCGTTTAAAATATTTTTCTGCAGACGTTGTTCTTTAGATGATTTTTGTCACAAAACTTATGGATTATGTATCTGCATTATGTATCTGAAGATATCTCACTTTATATGTATCATGAATTAAACATATACTATAATCAAGAAATTTTCAATTTCACAGAAAGATCGGTTTTGCAGAATATATAAAAATTTCCTATGAATTATTTTATGATCCAACAAAATTCTAACTAAATTTTTAGATATTTCAGCAAAACCTTCATTTCTATGAACTTCCTAAATTTAATTCAAATTATGTATCTTTTAAACTCATGTATCAATGTGCAATTAACTTGGAGAAAACATAAAACATAAAATGATATTATTGTAAAATGTATATATATATATA
>NW_017259206.1:358873-368065 GCF_001594045.1 Atta colombica
CATTGTAGCTTATAATTCTTGTTAACACTGTAATTTGCTACTCATATACTGGGATTGTTTCTGAATTATGTGTATATATCTATGTATTATATTAAATTTTAGTCTGGCAACAGAAAAGGACTTTTCCAATAAGAAATATACATATTGTGAAGTATGAATTGGTCGTAAATTGCGCATTAAATAGCTGTAAGTTGTTGAAGTTATATACACAAAATACCGAAAAAAATTTAAGCAATGTATAGTATGCATTATATTAATTTATATATATATATGAAAAAAATGTGTGTGTGTGTGTGTGTGTGTGTGTGTGTGTGTGTGTGTGTGTGTGTGTGTGTGTGTGTGTGTACATATATACCATATATTGGTGTATACATATACAAGCAATGTCAGTTTTAAATCATTTTTAAAGTATTATTTGTAAATATTTCTTGCAAAAAATATCTTATAGCATAACTATATTTTCGCGTTAGCAATGCACTACTTACAAAAGATTTGTAATGTACGTATATTTTAAAAACTCATTTTAGAATGAAGAGTAACGTTATTTTTCTATAAGTAAATCATATAAATAATTATGAAATTCTGAATTATTCGACATCGAATTTTCTTTATATATAAGCGTAAGATACATGAAATTAATTATGAAATTAATTATGTTATGTGTTTGCAATATGTATGAATGTATACTTCATCATGTGTACGCATTTTATAATACAACCAAATATAATTGTTTAAAATGTATCATAAGAATATAAACATTAAAGAGAATTTTATGCAGCTTTTTTGCGTACACACTTATTTTACAAAATCGCAATTTTTTCAAAATAAACAGAAAACGTTATATGTTCCGTATCTGTATCACATTTAGCGAAATCTGAATAATTATTTTTAAATAGTATATAACAATATTTTACATTACCATAATGACATATCTTGGCTTTCTATTACTGTAATTGAACAGCAAAGTGAACTGATACGTATTGCTATCGACATAATTTTCGGTGTAATCAATCGCATCTATAAAAATATCCTGATCCTGATCGAATAAGGGCGTTCAAAAACTTTCGTTTTATTCGTACAGTTCGTAATTGATTGCAAGCGAAAACAAAATTCTGCATCTCCTCTTCTGGAAAGAAAAGCGATAGAAGAAAAACTTTTAGTATGAAAAACAGTCAAGTTCGACGGAGAAAACATCGCGCCTAGTTTTTCGATGCATTGAAATATTGATTTAATTCTGAGAAGTAGAACCCAGAATAGTATATTTTGAAGAGAAAATAGATATAAAAGAATACTAAATTTAATGTTTTGCAAAATTATAATCATTAATTCATCTTTCGTCTGTTGACTTCTTTTCTGCAATTATTCTTTCTTTTCTTTTTTTCAAAAAAAAAGTTCCAATAAGTACTATAGTTATTATTTCTTATTGCACGAAAAATATTGCACTTGCATGAATATCGACTTATAGATTTTCTATGTGTCGAAGGAATATTCGCGTTCTCGGAATAGAAACATATATCCAACCCGGGTACCGACTCGCTATTTATAGCATGGATTAAACACGACACACTGTGAATCCGCTACTATGTTCACGGGGATTCAACTGTATTTCATTCTCTATTATACGAAATATTCTTTAATATGTGTAAGCGTGCTACATTTTACCAATTTTACGTGACCTTCTTTAAACAATTTATAGGTTGGATTTCACTACTAAATTATCTAATAAATTTTTATAAATTTTAATAAAATGACTTTTTCAAATATTATTTCAAATATTATTTTCATTTAATTAAATTCTTTACCTCATATCATAGGAAAGTCTCCTTATATAAGATAGGCTAATATGAGATAGCGACGTTTCTGCTAAACGCTATTTATTGCACTGAGAATAAAAATTATTAACTTGACTAAAGTTTAGTTCGTAATGATTATTTAGTTCAAATATTTATATATTTAGATTTATATATTTAGATTAACAAAATCTTGTAATTTAAAACATGTTATTTGTTTGAATTAACAAATATTTGTTTAACAGTTCGTGACAGCTATATTTAGTTGAATCAACTAATATTTTTTTGAAACAGCAACTTTTTTTTCTCAGTGTGATTCCACCATGAATTTATTGCTCTTTGAAAACTATTTAGTGAAAAATTCATTATTAGATCATGCCTGTAGTTCTTGTAAAAAAAGATTTTAGAATTTGAATGTCTTCAAGTTTCATTGACATGAGCCTTTAAACCTTGTTTATTTTTTAATAAATAAATATTTGGCAATAAATTCTTCATGTACTGATAAAATAAGATCGTACTAACAGAAAAATACGGGATATGTTGAATTGCTTAATTACAGAAATCAGATTTGAATTGTAAAACTGCAAGATGTGGAAATCGTAATACGAGATAGAATGTTTCTAATATCAAATAAAGTATGCTCCTATGTCATAGTGAAAATCGTTGCTACAGTACATAAATGTTATTGTGTAATAATAAAAAGGACAATCAGAATGAAACATCGAGTGCATTTCTGCTTGGTTCCAACTATCTGAAGACGAGTTCTAAGTATAATCCATCGCATGCTCATTTTTCGCATACGCTGGCTCTGTTTGTTTGTACTATAAAAACATTAAATAAAGTTTTTTAATTGCAACTGATGTACTTTGCATTTTATTATCGATTTCTCGGGGTATCTCATATTAGGAGCACAATTTTTTAATTTTGCGATTTGCTCACTTTTTACATTTCTTTAATTAAAAAAAAAGTAGAATTTGAATTAAATTTAACATAACATTATCTTAAAACTTATTAAATTCCCTTCAAAATGACCTATTTTTTTTAATTCTATCCATAAGCTTCTAATATTTATCCAAAATATACTCGGTATCTCATAATAGAGGTCTTTTCTCTATGTACTCAGTTACAGTATTAGATATCAAAGAAGCAATGATAATTCAATCTTTTGAATCAAATAATATTTTATTATTTTTAATTCCTATATGTGTCAAAATGTAAATCAATACTTCTCTGTAATTAAATTCGAAATAAGCGACATTCATATTAACGTATACTTAATAAATAATAAATTAAATTTTATAAAGTTAATAATAAATTTGAACCAAATTAATATCTATATTTTCTTGAGTTACATAATTGTTTAATTCCATTGTTTTAGTTAATATCACATTCTGTAGGAATAACGGTGATCCATAGAAATTATTAAAAATAACTCAAATTGTAGATATAATTTGACATTATAAATTTAATTGATATTATGAATGTAATGTAATATCGTCAGTTACACGCTCCCTTATTTCAAAAATTATACAACTAAAAAAATTAGTTCCCTAAAAAATGAGAAAAATAATTTTTCAATTTGACAAAAAATTATTGAATAATATCGACAAAAAGAATACATTCTAACATGATTAAATGACATTTTTGTTTTGCAACTATCAAAAAACCCTTTTAAGTTGTAATGACTTTAACGATTTTTTAAAAATTACTCTTTTTGAGATATGACAATTTTTTAAGAAATTAAATTAGGTCTTTTTTTGTTATTGATAGTACGTAGGGTAATGTTTACTTAACTTATTCATGATAATAACTCAAAAATGACGTTTCTTGAATTATATCACTTTTGAAGTAAGGAAGCGATGTATTGATTACACAATTAATATATCCGAAATATAAAAATTGTATTAAATCATTCTTTCCAAAGACGATTATAATTTATGAGAATGTGAAAAGAAAATTGCGTCAATAATTAGATAAAAAAGTATTTAAAAGTCGAATCTTGTGAAACAGTTTGGTTGCAAGATCCACTTGTAGGTCACTCTCTACATCGTAATTACATATTCAGCTGTTTGGAACAATACGGCTTCTGGAATTATGGGTCTTCTTGGACTATGTCTCTTGATATACGCATAAAACTTATATTTCGCTTAATCCTCGAACACATAAGAGAGATTTTTAAGACCTTGCAGTATTCATTTTTCTCTGATATTCTTCCCACACCTTCGATTTAACTTTTTTCTTCTTCCGTATAACTTTTAGAAAAACTTTAAAACTAAACTTTTCATAGTATTCAACTTAAAATGATCGAAATCGTACTTTTTACTTGAACAAGATTCATTAGAAAATCATATGTCTGACTTAAAAGGTCTTTCGAAGCGATTTAAAATCAATATAATAAATTATATATATTTGAGAGGTTATTAATCATGATATTTCAGTAAAAAAATTTAATAAAAGAAGAATAATTATTAACAAAGAATTTTTTAATAATTGCATTGCGTACAAACATATGATCTCTTTAATCAATTCTTTCTTTAACAGAAAGTCTTTAACAGAAACGTTTATATATTTTATTATTTATTATAAATTTTTATCTGTTAAAATACGAAAGAATATGTTTTTGATTATACATAGTATATGCCTCCGATATCTATATTATACTCTATATATTAAGCCGGTTCTACATTAGTTGCAAGCTGATCGCAAGTTTGTTGCGACAGCCAATATGAAGCATTAATTTCAAAATACAAGCTTCAGATTGGCTGTCGCAACAAATTTGCGATCGACTTGCAATTAATGTAGAACCAGCTTTATGGATATTTACAACGCAAAACTTCATTAACGAAACATAGCATATCTGAGTAATTTTGCAAGCGTTGCATCGAAAATCAATATGATAAAATTATTTCATCATATTGATTTCTGATAGAGCTAAATCGCTCTATCAGATTATATGCTGTGTTTCATTAATGAAGTTTGTAAATATTCGTATGTATAGATAAAATGATTTTATCATAATGATTTTTGGTAATAAATATAATTATTGTATACTGTTAGATATCAAAAGAGCAATAGTAACTCAATTCCATGAGTTTAATAATATTTTGTTATTTTTAATTTTTTTCATGTATGTCAAAATAAACAATCTACTCTATAAGTTTCAACATTCATATTAACGTATGCATTTAGTACATAATATAATTATATTCAATAATAATCTAAATTCGAGTCTTTCTCGAATTAAATTGTTTAACTCAATTAAGTCTATTCGCGTTGATTAAAATCTCCAAAAACTTTTGTACTTAAGATGAGATAAATATATTGGGTGAAAAAGTCTTTTTACAAGTTGTTGAGTAGAAAGACTTTTTTAGCAACTCATATATTTTATTTTTAAAAAATTGGCAATTACCACCTGATAGAGCAACGTTTCAGCTTTAAGAATCTGTAGTTTCAATTGCGATATGATGATTTTGAACGAAATTAGATACGAGCAATAAAGTCAGAATATACCATTTTATTTAATCCGCGAGTAACTGAGAAACAAAAAGTACATTTAAAAAAAAAAACGTTTTTTTTAAGCACGCTACAGATCTACAAAGTGAAAAGAAAATTTTTCATTTTTTCTATAGCTCGTAGTTTTCTACATAAAAATTACAAAACTCATAAATTTAAAAAATATAGTAACCATTCGAAAGTAGAGATTTCAAGCTTTAAAACCCTTTTTTTTAATTTAAATTTTCATCATTCTTAATGAAGATATTGACAGGGAAACTTTTACCAACTTGTAAAGGGATTTTTCTCTAACCCAATATATTCGGAAAAGAGAGAAAGCGAAGATTCTAAGTGTAAAAAGTGCAGTAGTGACTTATAGAGATGATTAAAAATAATACACACACACACACACGCGCGCGCGCGCACACATAAGTTGGGCAGAACTGGGGGGGAGAGGCATGTACTTGAAATACTTTTATATAAAACACAGTTTTTACAATACAAGTGTATTTTGTGTTCCAGAAGAGTACATGAAAGTATCATGTATTTTATATTTAAAATCGAAAGATTAAAAGTTTTATGTATTTTATAATTCAAGTAATAAAATTTATTGTCAATCTTATTGTTAGTATTTGAAATACTTTCATTCTTTCGTTATTAATACTGAAATACAAAATACAAAATATACACAAAAGATTGGCTGCTGCAGCAAATTAGATGATAAAATATGACATTTTTAATTAATTGCAGCAGCAAATTTTTTGTTGCATTAGTCTACCCGCAATGTCAATAGGATTTCGATAGATTTAATACAACCAAAAATTAGTTGTATTGCAGTAAGTACTGCAATCAATTAAAAATGTTATGCTATATTCAGCCAATTTTTTCTTTCAGTGCAATACTTTTTATATAATTTTTATGAAATATAAAATATTTTTATGTGTTAAAATACAATTGCCTTATAAATACTATTTTTCAAAGAAAAGTATTTCAAATACATGCCTAACCCTGAAATTGGATATAATTTTAAATTACGAATTCAACAGAATAATGATGAAATTTAACTAATATATTATGCTAATCATTAATTTTTGTAATATTGTAATTATTGTTCTAAAAAATATTTCGAAGCTCAAATTCATCGCATTAGAGAGAGTGATGACAATTAATGAATCATGATGTCCGCGATCACCTCCCGCATGATTATTTTCATAACCTTGAATTAAAAGAATTAGCGGCAAAAACGCAGTTAACTGAAACCTTCGTCATTATGGTATCGCGTTTCCTGCAGGCAACGAGCCTCTCTTGATTATTAAAAAACGCCAAAAGAATATTAGCTCATCGCGACAAAAATCCATCATGGATATTTCAACGATCATGGCGATTCTTTTTATCTTTTTGCTTATGTTATTTTCAAATAATCGCACCCAAAACTCGAACTTGCTTCATATTTTGCAATATGCAAGTGAAGCTTGTTTTTTTAACCGTGATGCAAACATGCCAAAATATTTCAAGGTTCAGTTCCCTCCACTTCCGCTGTCAGAAGTAGAGTGATATCAATCCCGATGGTATCCGATAGTTTTGGAGTCGCTCGAAACTTTTTAGGCTCGTTTACATATAGAAGTCGTAGACAGGCGTGTCTAAAATCTTAAATAGGAAACTAAGCATCACAATCAAATATGAGGGGAATATTCGACTAGAATTGGTTAATATTTTACAATTTAATCTCCTACAACTGTCTACTTCTTCTGTGTAGACGAGCCTTTATCGATTGATCAATCTGAAATCGAACAAAAATTGGTTCGCATCAATGTTTTCCATCGCACGCATGAACGCTAAGTATCTAATCTGTCGATTCGTTTAACACTAAATTCGTCGAAAGCTCGAGTTTTTATTCACAACAAAGCGGATTATATGTAAAGCCTAACAATAGTGTCTGTTATGTAACATTCCCTCAACAATAGCACAACAGCGACTGGATGAATTATTAATCAATCTCATACGGTAATAAACGGATGTACTTGCGCTTTACAGTATCGCATACCTAAAATATCACTATTTCTCTCTCTCTCTCTCTCTCTCTCTTTCTCAGCGCGTGGCTGAAATTCCTCGAATGATCACAATGCGAGATGATGACCACATATTAACTTCCTACGGTGATTAGGTTCGGCGAAATGAGCAGCTCCGGGATATACGCAAGTAATCACAATTTGAGAAACAGCGTAAGAAAGATGTATAATTTTTACCTTTTCGCGATCATTCGAGGATCGTTTTATTTTTGCATTTTCTTAGGGAATGAAAAAATTTCTTTTCTGTTACTTTTACAGTTATTTTTTATAATAGCATTTGGTAATAGTGTTGCAATTTTTTATGACTTTACTAATGATTAAATGCTGAAGTTACGCTAAAGTTAGGAAAGTTAGTTTGAAAAGTAAATTGTCATCATTATGCGTTTCTATTGAAAAAAGTATTAAAGTAACCAATAACGCCGTAAAATGACTCAGTTATAAGTTACATTAAAAAGTAACGAGGAATTATTACGAGTTATTTTTTTCAATAACGAATGATTTTTCCAATCCGTTATAAGTAACTATTGATTATTTCAAATTCGGTGTTACATTATCATTATAAAAAATTTGCAATGTCATTACTAAATCGTTATTACAACAAGATAACTTTAAACAAAGTAACGACAGTTATAGTAACTAGTTACTTCCATTTCTTGCACTTTCTATGTATCTTTCTATGTATCTTTCTTCTGGAAAATTATTATAATAAGTAACGCTATACTCAAGGAAAATTTGGCACATTGAAATCAAAAATAAAATCCTTGTTCATTATGAAATCGCTATCAATAATACTTCAATCATTTAAAAATTGATTCAGAGTTGTTGATTCAACTTTGAATAAGTTTTTATATAATTGAAGCATACACAATTGAACTGAGATAGCGATTTCATAACGATGTAAATAAGAAATTAATTAACTTTATTTCAATGTGCCAATTTTTCTTTAAACGTTATTATTATAATGACTTTTGGTTTTCATGAAGAAAAATTATAAGAAAATAAATATAAAAATAAATCGATTTCTGAACAGAGAAAAAAAACAAGTACCCTTCCTTTGTACAAATTCAAAATCGCGATGAAGTGAAGGAAAACGTAATCTTTTTTTTGCTTCTGCGATATTATCTTCATCTCCAAATCTGTTTGTCTAGCTGAAGTAGAGAAAAAAAAGATAGGCTACTTTCGCACTTTTAGAGATATGTCTGCCCACACGCGACATTATCTACTATCACTTGGGGCTTGTCGGTTTGCTTCAGAGAGAAAAGCCGGAATGATTGTGAATAATGAAGCGTTATTATACGGATGATTTAAATTGTATCACATGGTTTGGAATCTATCGTGCGCTTTTAAAGTAAAATTCAGTTAATCGAACGGAATGTTAATAGACATTAATAATGCGATAGGCGATATAACATTAGCCATTGATCATGTAATTAACTACTCCTAATTAGCAAGTCATCGTTGTTTTCCAGAATGGCGCAGTTTCACAGCTATTAATATATGAAAGTAAATGAAAATTTATAACTTCATATTTAAAATTAATTAACGCTGCAAGCAATTCTTGGCATCACTTGCACCGATAGCTTCTGTTAACTTTTGTACTTAATAATTCGTTGATACACCCGCGCGCGCATTCCCATATATTTTCTAGATTATAATTAACTACAAGCACTTTAATTAGCTAACTGATTTCGCAACGATGATATAACTTCAAGAATATATTACCAAATGTACTCTTCCAATTTTTATACGTTACAATCTTGATAAAAATAAGAAACTAATGATATCAAAAGTACTTTATAATTATAATAATAAAATTTTTTTTTATAAAATTTTGTTTTTAT
>NW_017259206.1:368165-375744 GCF_001594045.1 Atta colombica
AAATATTCTTGAATCATTTAACATCTTAAATATTTTTTTAATATCTTTAACATAGACTCAAAAAGAAAAAAATACGATTTTTTGAAGCGAAAATTTCACTATTTTAACGTGCGAGAAGGCACATAAAAAAGTATTTTTTAATTTTGTCTACATTTTAACATATCTAAAGCTTATTAAAATTGGACATTTAATTGAGTTCTCTCTTATTAGAGGTGAAATTATTTATTGAGGTGAAATTAATGAAAATAGTCAAGAATCAATAACACAAAAGAATGTAGCTTCGATTGTTCTATAGATAAAGAAGGAAGATCTGTTCGTGATTAACACCTACTTTATTGTATATAGCGTTGATTGTACCAGCCCTTTACTACTCTTCATTGTATTGTTTCGCGACTCTCCATTGCGGTAACAGCGCAATAATTTTCCCGAACTTTCTCGGCTGGCGTCCTCTTCTTCAGGATTTAACCCCTGGAACAAGTGCGGACGACCGACGCGTCTCCTCTTTGGCCAGCGCGATTTAATAGAATTTTATCAGGTCGGAGCATTGAATCTGCTCGCATTAAACCTACGAGTGCGATGCTACTCGCGATGTCTCGCACCTGGCGTCTCGCCAAAGTTACGTAACGCATTAATTCACTGGGCACAAGAGATTTGCATGCGTTAGTGTATGAATGCCCGCAGGCGCTGCAGCTAAGTTTCACGAGAGGAAAGGCAAAGATAAGTGAGAGTGAGAGTGAGAGAGAGAGAGAGAGAGAGAGAGAGAGAGAGAGAGAGAGAGAGAGAGAGAGAACATGAGCAAAAGCAAACTTTATTGAGTTGGATCGCTGACCAGACAAATAGAGATGTATTTTCCTGGGAGACATCGGAATTTCTATCAACACAAAAAACTCGGTTTAATCTGGTATGCATTGCACATAAAATGGCACAAAAGTGCTTAGGCAATGAAAAGATTATAAAATTTATAACGATTAAATCTTGGCCGATCTCATTTTTTATATTAAGCTGTAAATTTATGATTTGGCATGAATAAATAGACAAGCACAACATTTCAATTTTTTAATCATTCAAGAAAAAGTTTATATTAGAATAATATGAGTGTGACGTATGTAAGTAACAAGAAAGCAGAATTTGATTACCTATAAAGAAAAATGAATAGCTTAGTTTGTTATATGTTAAATTATGCCTCACGGGAGAAACGCCTCTTGCGAATCGTTCTTATTGATGTGACATAAATCTGCTATATTTTTGTAAAATTCTGATTGAACGATTTTAGTGGAAAAGATTTCTCACTAAGGCATGAGAGCGCTGTAGTGGAAGTATCTACTCCGGCATATCGAGGCAGGAGAGATCCGGGACTATGGTCATCGATCCAGCTAACGATATCATGTCATGCGAGTTAATGATACTTCATATAAAAAATGCGAAAAAAGCTGTAACGATAGCTGCAATCGAGCTTGAAAAATGTGTCCCAAACAACTAAGTGAAAAAGCAGTTTTACAATTGCTAAGTGAAAAAGCAGTTTTGCAATTGCATTTAGAATTAGAATTATAAATTAGTTAACAGATAATATAAAAATCTATGAAGCCATCATGTTTCAGACAATTAGTAAGTGCTAATTGTCACAAACAGTAGTGATTTTAAATTAACTTTAACATCTGACAATTTTTATTTTTACTTTTATTTAATGTTGAAGATGAATCGAGTCAAAGTGAAGCCGAAACATTCATACTTTCTATTTAAATGTAATTTTACACTAATCAAATATACTAATCAAATATACTAATCAAATATAATTTTATAAAATTACACATGATTTTCTGCGATTGATTCTCATTGACCTAATCATACTATTTATTAATTTTTTTTAAATTAATGTTAATATTTAATATGCTACGTATATTTAATATATCAATAGATATCATATATCCATTTTCATAGTTCAAGATATTGAAAATTAAAAGGTTTTAAGAATTGGTGAACTTAAATATATTTACTTAATTTATATGATATATAAGATAAAATTAATAAGTATTAATTAATATTAAAATTAAAACCACAAGATATGAATTGATGAGCTTTAACAAGGATTTAATTACAAATTTAATCGTTAAAATATTCAGCTTGTACAAAATTGTTAAAATTAAAAAAAGAATTTGCACCAAAAAACATGTCGTTAAAAAAAAGAGTTATAAAATTCCGGGTCACCTTAGAAATTTGCACAGCTTTCTGACAAGGAGCAATTATTATCAAACTGAAGAAACCTTCACAAAGCTAATCGGTCAAAGTTCATCGCGGGTCGCGCATGCATTTATCCTGACTTTCAATGCAAAATGACCTTTTCTTTCAACGCTGTTTCCCGCTTCTCGATCCAAAAGCATTTCCGCTGGCCGGAAAAGCGCTGTTTGCGACGCAGAAAGTCGCTGTGTCCGAAAGATCTGCGGTTTCCTTCGATAATTGCCACAATTACCATTAAAGGCGTAAAGCCACCGGGAAATCAACGCGCGTGCGCATCGTATTTCAGCCATCAAAATGCTGGTAATTGATACGTCGATGACCTCACCGTATGTTTCAATTCCTCGGTGTCAATGTGAACAACGGACGTGAACAGCAGAATTGCGTTATTTCACTTCTCTCTTTCAAATCAAAATTTATTTTATTTTATCAAAAGAAAAAGATCTCAATTTTTTTCTTTATCTATAACCAATCGAGAAACTCATTTGATAATTTTTAATACAAATTTATTTCTTATATTAAGATTTATAAATTGATTTTATTTAGCCTAATATTGTCTATTTTATTATTATTGTCTGAGATTTTATCAATTTTATCAAAAGAAAAAGATCTCAACTTTTTTATCTTTTCTTCGACATACAATAATCAAGAAATTTATTCATTTTTGTTTTTTCCATTAAGATTCATAAATTAATTTTACTCAGCTTAATACTCTCTATTTTATCATTATTATCATCCGATCTCACAATATTAAATGAGACTGATGTAATTAGTGTGTTTGCGGATAATGCGCGTGAGTATATGTATGATTTGCTAGTAGTTTACCTTATTGCATTGTTGTTTTGTTCTGATTTTGTGACTAGTAGGCTTTGTAACAGCAATTTTGCTGACGTCTAACATTTGCAAGTTACTATTATTATTTATTGTATTTATGTTTATGTTAACTATAATCTATTGTATCATATTTTATGTTTACTACTCTATTAACATGTACTCTTTTTCATATAGCTTTGCAATAAACTAAATTAAATTAAATTAAATTAAATCTCAATAGATACAATTAACATAATTGCACATTAGCCCGCACATTTTATGTACGATCATTTTATGTACGAGTAAATACACGTACATTGTACATTGTACTTCCTAATTCCCTTTGCAGTCGATTGCAAATTTTCTAGTTTACTTGCCATTTCCTTATGTTACCTCCACGTAACGCATTTTACTATTTCACCGATGTCATAAAGCCAAAGAATGTTGGCAAAGCGAAACAATATCTAACATTTTAAGAATTTTGGAATCGGC
Source organism: Atta colombica (assembly GCF_001594045.1). Taxonomy (NCBI): domain Eukaryota; kingdom Metazoa; phylum Arthropoda; class Insecta; order Hymenoptera; family Formicidae; genus Atta; species Atta colombica. The sequence goes on from NW_017259206.1 coordinate 371,703, forward strand.
AACGCGTATCCAGAAAGTTTACAGAGCATCAAAATTCCGTTAGCATTGAATATTACAGCGGACATTGCTGGTGACCTCCGGCAGTCATCGGATTAAGTAACTTTGATATTTGAAAATTAAAATATTTGCAAAATGAACAAAAATTCTGCTTGATGAATAGCACAATGACTTTCACATATTTTAACTAAATTTAATCAAATTATGATCACGTTTAAACAAACTATTTAACATAATTTTTATTCAATGTAATTATTAATTATATTAATTTTTTGGAATTACAATTCTTCTTTAAATTTATTATGTACTATATAAATGTATATGTGACGGTACGATTCATCTTTATGCAAATGTATTTTCCAGAAGATATTCGAGCACGATTTATAAATGTCAATGAGAGATCTGCATTTTATCCTTTTTCTCACGTTGCAAAACTTTATATATTTAAAGTTTAAAAGCATTCAAATGTCACACGACGATCTAAAGCAGTTGCGCTTGTGACTTGAACAACTTTGACTAACTCAGTTGGATACCATTTCCTCAATTCATACATCTGAATACAATATAATAAATCTCGTATAATAAACCATACAGTATAATCTACAAAGCAACGTGCAATCTTCTCTCTTTTTCTTTACGTATATACATGTATATGCAAAATTAGGAAGTAAAGTATTACTTGTAATGCTGTTATCATTATCGTTATCTTTTTTTAACAATTTACAATCTTTTTTTCTATTTGTAATATTAACGGTAAATTTATTCGTTACTTTTAATTTCTTTTTATTTTTATATCGATTCAATAGATAATACTATTTGTGTGTGTATGTGTGTGTGTGTGTGTGTGGGTGTGTGATGCGTGCGTGTGTGCGCGCGTGCGCGCGTGCGTGTAAATAGAAATATTTCTTAGAAATATTTCATTATTAATATTACATAGAAATATTTTATTATAGATATTATAAATATTTCATAAACAAAAATTCAATCACTGAAAAATATAACGTATTTTATACTTTAAGCTGTATTTCAATAATTATCTGTTAATACCAAAAATTTATAATATAACATGAACAATAAATTTTCAGTACTGACATATTGAAATGCACTCTCAATATTGATGTTTAACAACAATATTTAATAAAAATTTTTAATAAAATTTGCATTTGTGTGAATTAGAATCTAAATTGTTATAAAAGATAAAAGGTAAGATATATATATATATATATATAAGATACTTATTTCTATAAATTAAAAGATAAAAATATTAATACAATAAAAAATACCAATTTCGTTATATTAATACGATTACAATTTAATAATAATAAACTAGAACAAAGCATGTATGAGATATTAGGGACTTTTTGCAATAATAATGAATTCAGATACGATAAGCGCTAAAATCATGTTACTTTTTTCTTAATTAGTTAAGAAGAAGATAATCTGATCTTAGCGTTTACCATATCTAGATAAACGGTATGCAAAAACTCCCTAATGTTCTGACTTGTTATTAAATTGTATCTGCTGGATATTATATAAAAATATAAAAAATTATTATAAAAGATTTATTTGATAAGTTTAATATAAAAGAAAACTTCCTACATACTGTTTTAAGTTTTAATATGAATTGTTACAATTAATATTGATTATTAAATAATGTAATTTTTTAATCTAATATCTTACTTCAGTATTATAAAAATGTAATAAAAAAAATAAATAACAAATCGTTACTTTTTATTTAATGGTACCCTCTCAAGTAACATATAGCGCTTACAAAGCATTTAAAAAGCACTAGAAAAGTATATATAAGCCATTTTTTAATGCTTTGCAGGTACTGTTGTGCTACTAAGGATTAATTCTATAAAGCAACGTTCTCGTCTCTGGATATTAGGTGTAGTAAAAAGAAATCCATTATTTTTGCATGAAATTGAATGGAAAAATAATGGATTTCTTTTTACTACACCTAATATATAACAATAAAATCGCGTCGATAAAATCAATTTCTGCATTTATGCAATTTAAACAATAAGAATTAAAATTATTATATCGAAATTATTCAATTCCCTCATTTGCGACTATATATGTGCTTACCGTTATAACGGGTGTTCGGCATATAGGCGTACACTTTATCAGTCCTGTTGAAAAGCGTCAGGAAGAAATCATATTTGCCCACGGCATTGGAGCGAGGTGATGTGGTGCCTTCTATGATTCGGGAGCATTTTGTCGAATCCGTACTAGTTACTGTTACGAACAGCAACAAAACGCCATGGTACACAATCCTGGTATTATACATCATCTGGAAATAGGGAAATAACATAACAATACTTCATTCTCATTCGATAACAATTTCGAACGTTGCTTCGTATGTGGCAATACGGATTAAAATCAAACATTTCCACAATCGTGGTCGATACAGAAACGAATCTATACAATTTGCACGATTGAAAGAGCATTTAAAACATTCTGTGTATATTTCCTCGTATTTCTGAAGTGCTCGTGTTTTCGTTCGAATAATATCGAATATCGATGAATTTGATGAATTGCTACTGTTCTCCTTTATGTTCGTGTTAATAATACTAGTTGTGTGTTGAATACGCGCGGAATTTACGTTACAATTTACATCAAAGATTCAAAACATGAAACGACTGGAAATAGATAAAATTAAAATGCAAATTGGTTTCAGGAGAACAACTAGTGATTCTTGATCCCTCTCACGTTTGAAGATACGTTGCATATCACGTTCTTAGTTTTTTTTTTTCCCTATTATGCGTTTCAATTAAAATCTAAATAAAGAAAAAAAAATTTCTCGGCATTCCGAAGCACGGCGTACGAATTTAACGTTTTGCGATTTAATTGCGAGTTGAGCTTACGCTACTGTCAAGATGATTGACACAACATGATAGAAACGCATGACAAGTGATTTTCTTTTTTGAAAATATTTCAATTTTAGAATATCGAAAAATAATTACTAGCTAAAATAAATAAAATACTGAAATTAATCATTAAATTAATTTAACATTTTATGTACTCTAAATTTTATATGCACTGAAAATTATTTCTATTACGTGTCTTTGAAAAAAGTTATATCCAAAGAAATAATTTTGTTCACAGATTCAAATTGAAAATTCAGACAATGAAAATCTGTAGCGATAAAAGGACAAAGAACTCCAAGATTAAAGACTGATCGTCTGAATTTTCAATTTGATTTTGCGAACAAAATTATCTTTTTAGATATGACTTTTCAGAGGCATGTAATATAGATTTTGATAAGCGATAAAAGAACAAAGAACTCCAAGATTGAAAATTGAAGACATATCGAAGTTCTCCATTTGATTCTGCAAAAAATCGATATCTCATGCAAGACAATCTTTAAATTAAACGTTATTTTTCGATTTTTCGAATTTTCGAACATCAAAAAATTAATTTTCTTCAATTTTTTTTACATTTAAAAGAGAGAATTATCCAGAAGAGGTTAACCGAAAAACTAAAAATTTGAAAGATGTAAAAACTATCAGTCCGAGTTTGAATTTTCGAACTAAATTGCTTCGTTCTAACTGCAATAGCAAGCGATCGTGACTGCAAGAATTTGCAAATGTGCACGTGAGTATCGCAGACTAGAGCGATGCCAACACGTGAGACAATTGCCCTCACAATGACCATGTGTTCGATAACAAAGCGGTGCTGAAAATGCATCGACACTGAGTCACTCGGCAATCTTGGCAGAATCTTGGCGCCGAAACGAGTAGAGCCGTTTGCGCTTTTCCCGGTTCATTGAACGGGCACACGTTCGAAACATCCAATAATGTGGTAGTAAAGGTGAGACATAAAATATCGCTGAAGCAGATGAACAATTTAAGCATGTCTCAATCTTTTTCATTTCTAATTCGGAATTAAATATTTATAAATAAAATATATTTGTGTTACAATTCAAATATTTATATTAAAGATATTAAAAATTTATTTAAAGATCTTATAATAATAAGAATATTCATATTAAAGTGATAACATCAAATTAATATTAATATAAAAAATATATAAATTAATAATG
>NW_017259206.1:375994-389351 GCF_001594045.1 Atta colombica
ATAAATAATGTTTGCAAATTATAATAAATAATGTAAGAAAGAAAATTAGAATTTATTATTTGTTTAAAGGAATAATTATACATATGAGTAATATTAAAATATAATATGAAATATTAAATATAATATGAAATGTTGTAGTCTTTTTTATTAACGTTAAAAAATTATTGCAAAGCGAAAGCAAAAAGAGAGAAATAAGTACACATTTATTTAAATCATTAATTATAAATAAATATGTGCACATTTATTAATGATTAAAGAATATTAACTTTCTAATATTTTCCAGAAACGGTAAATAATTATACATTGCATTATCGGCTCAAATAATTGAAATGTGCGAAATTCATAAAGTTTCATAATTTTTGCGATCTAATAGAAAATCTAATGGAAAAATTGATGCTGAAAGTTACCATATCTAAGTCACTAGAAAAGAGTATTTATTAGAAAAAGTGTTTATTAGAAAAAGATAACCGATGAGTGAAAAGAGGAGATATAATTTTTTATGTTAAATACAGATATTAGTTTAAAAAATTCTAAAACATAACTTTTATTAACATTCTTTATTAATATAATTTTATATAAATATAAAATTTTAATAAGTTTTACTTAAATATAACCTTATATGTAATCCTGTACATTGAATCTTATTCTATTCTCATAACATGCTCCACACGATCATATCGATATGCTAAACGGAAAACATGGTACTTGGACGCTGCGCGACATGTTGATCCATGAACATCACTGGCCTCTAATAAGCTGGTTAACCATAAATCCCAAGCGCCTAAATATATTGCGCCAAGCCGATGTATATAGGGCATGGCATTTCACTCTGCTTGGCGTTCTGCCACATTCGTTCCCTCGGCCATGGAACACCAACAGGAACTCAAACAATATCTACCAAGAGACTCGATCGCTGTTACGGTTTTCCTGTAGTTGTATTTGCATTGCCAAAATTATATTGTTATGTATATTCGATTTGTTTACGAGAGATTCGAATGACAGCGTTGAGAATAAATGGAATTACGAAAAATTTATAATAATACATATAAAGTGATTTTACGTTTTATTATATTGCATAGACAATATTGAAGAGACTGTACAGATCTCAGAAAATATATTATAAATTTATAGATTTATAAATTTATCAAAGATACAATGTGAGATAATCGGACTCTTCGGATAAATGGATTAATGAAATTATTGATATAATTAATAATAGAAATTTATCATTTAATAATATTCTGACAATTATTAAATAATCGCATCTATTAATAAATTTTAATAAGCATTTAATAAGATTTATTAATACAAGATAAATCTCGTTTTAATGCATTTATAAATGCATTAAGAGAGTTATATTATCAACGATTGAAAAACTAATTGAGCGGAATAATAATTACATTTACAAACTACGTTTATTTGTTGTATTGACGAATTGCGCAATTATTAATTAATTCCATATAGTTAAGCTGTTAAGCCTTTCATTAGTGAATACTGTCAGTCTATTACAGAATTTCGCTACCGAAACAAATAAAATTTCAAGTAAATAATAAATGAATATCTCCCGTTTTGTCCATCTATGACATATCTATGATATGTCGTCAGTTAATATCCGAATGATTGATTTGCGCAGTAACATCATAATTGCGACGCACTTTTAACTCGATGAAAAACGTTTCTAGATAATTAATTTGGCAATTAAATGATTAAACGTACAATTCTAGAGATCCACATGTCATGGTCTATTCATTTTACTTTATCATTTATACGAAAGTAGAATTTTACCGAGATTTTATGTAGTATTAATATTCGATCTGTCAGAATCGAAGTTCAATTCTGAAGTCGATTAATTAAATGATGTTACTGGATGAATAAACAGCAAAAATCGTATGAGGAATGACGGGACGAAGGATGATGAGACTTGGAGAGACTCATATCAAGGAAAGTGTAACTCTGACGACGGATTACCAGCCAACGATGTCAATATGTTGGGATCTAGGACTTTAGAAGAAAAACGAGAGACGCGATGAATAGGGCGAGGACCTCATTGGTGACGATCAAAGACGCGAATGGAGTGCTTAGGGAAGGTAGAGAGAGACATATATTCATATCTTCATCAAATAGTTGACTTGATATTTAACAGTGCAAGTATATACCCGTATATATCTGTAATAATTTCCATCAAAATAATCACAACACGTATTATATCGTACTGTCATCGGAAAATTTCTTGCTCCTTTTTCTTTGTTTCCTCCTCTCGTTTATTTACTTAAATGTATCTTCTATGGAAAATCGCGATCCAGAGATTTTATATCGTTGTAAAACACGTTCTACTTTACTGAATGCTTTCCGAAGGAAATTGCGTTCCTAACATTACTGCTTGACAGGATATTTTTCCAATATGCGACCGTTATATCATACTTCATGAAATCATACGCTTTGGACACGAATTAACTTTTTTCAGATTTTCTTTGAGTTAATTCTTTGAGAAAAAGAATTAACAATTATAATAATTGTATAAAGTATTCTTTGTAAAACTACATCTAAAAAATAATTTTCGATTTTTGCTTTGCTTTGTGATATTTTTTGTCCTATAATTTATTATCTCTAAAAAATTTTTTTTAAAAAAAGAAAAAATGCATGCTAAATACATAAAAAAATATTGAATATTACATCCTTTTTAAAACTAAAAAAACGTTAATTATCCTATAATAAGCAGTTTAAATACAATTATTTAAAAATTAATTGTTCAAAGATGAATATAAAATCAATACAATTAGCCAAGTACCCCATTACTCAAAAAAAGACTTCGAAAAAGCTTATCCGTAAAAAACCTATTAATTTTAAAACACATAAAACGGACTAGATTGATCAACTGGATTATTCACTATCATATAATTGGATTGAAATAATCGATAATTCCATCAACTTTAAATGGATTTTTTTAACAAATTAATTTCGATCAAGTTATTTTGATATTTTTGGCATTTTGATATTTTTGTGTGCATGAAGAGTCGATATAAATGCATATTAACAGCATACTTTTATGAATGCCTGTCTCACCCAGCTGTTGTTCGCTTTTCACGCGGAAGGATGTAAAAAACTCTCACTGAACGATAAAAGCTGACGGTTTTTTTTTGTCAATCTACATCACCAGCATCGAGCGTATAAAGGTCTATAAAAAAATTTAGGGTATCCAGCTGTTCAGCAAGCGTTTCCGGATGAAGCATTGATTTTCTGCTTGAAATAGTCGCGGCCGATAAATGCCGTCATTGGTGCTATTTCGGCTCATCGAGATGATCGTCGCGCATTGATGAACAACCGCAACGCAAACTCTCATTGTCAGTACTGATTAAATAAATACAATAAAAATTCTAAAATATATAGAAAAAAAGAGAATGCACACTATTCGATGAACAATTCATTTCATTAGTGGCTATCAGAATGAAACGATTCAACAGTTATCTAATTACTGCCGTATTGATTTGAACTGTTGCTCTGTTAATGTTTGTCAAATTATACTTTAACGATTGCGTTCAAAGAGCGTGTTATCAACGCTATTGTCTCATTCTATCTTTAGCGTCCATTAAATGTATAACAAGGATAGAATAATAATGCAATAGTGTGCGTCGAATACAGCCAACGAGTCATGATTTGAAGATTTTAATACATAATCAGTTATGTCATTAAATATATCTCTACGTTAAAATTTTGAATATTTATTGTGCAATACCTGCCATTAATATATGACATTTTGATAGTATTTCGCTGTATATATAAATATTAATATATATATACTCATAATTTTTCAAACTCTCTAACTTAAAACTCTTAATCTTTTTGGAGTTTGGCGCAATTTGAAATTCAGAGCTCCGAGATTTTCGATCAACATTTTATGTCATTTTATCTAATTTCCTTTTAATCTTAGAGTACTATTGATACGTACATTTTACATACAAGTGAACGACATTATTGAGCGCTAAGCTTCAGTTGTCATCAGAATGAGATCCAATCTGTCGTGTTAAAAGCTAAGCTTTTAAAAATTCTGTCCATCATATAACAGTTTGGACGCTCCGATAGCCAGTAATATAACAGAGTCGTTTTAATTTTTTTATACAACATTTTGTGTTATTATGCATTTTATTTAAGTTTATATTATATATGAGAAAATACACACATACACACAAAATTGGATTATATACTCTACATTGAAAAAAATGTAAATTTAAGTAATATTTTCTTGAATAGTAACTAACAATAAGTAAACATTTCTTTACTGCAAATAAATATTTACAAAATAAAGAAAGTAATATTTATATCAATTAATATTTACGTTTAATAAATAATTTATTTGTAATAAGAGAAATGTTTACTTAGTACTATTTAAGAAAATGGAAATGTTTAGATTTAGAAAATTTCTTTTTCCGTATATATAATTTCAAGATTAAATTTGATAGCGTGCTCATTCTTTCTTTCTTTAAGATAATAATTTAATTATTTGCATTTGCAAAGACCTAGATTACAAATATTTTGTTATTAAAAGTATAAAATGTATAAAAAGTTATGTTACATTAATTGAGAGTAGCTTATATTTACTTATAGGTAAAATTTACGGTATCGATAACTATCATTCAATAGTATTTTATAGCTAATAACGATTATATTATATAAAGATTACCACTAAAAATGGTGCCAAAATGAATGTCAATTGAATAATGTCTCAATATCATTTAACAATTCGCGGAAGTTGCAAATTTTTGACTGGCCAACTTGCAAGAAAAGTTCAGCACAACACGTATTTCCGACAGCACTCATGTAAGAAGCAAAAATGCACTTCTTCAGTCGTCATTGACACAGAAAACACCGCGATCGTTTTTTATCCGATTTATCTTCGTTATACAGCGGACGTAACTCCTGCGCGCCTTTCATGCTTTCTTTTTCCGCTTCCCGCTGTCCTTATCTGTTCCTATGAAGCAATCTGGCAATACGTTCGAATAATGTGCCTAGTCGTGCATGAGGGAAGCACTCTGCACGCCTGACTAGTCAACGACCCGATCGAGCAAAAGCGCCAACGAATATTTCAATCGGGATATGCAATTACACTTCATCATTAAACGTCCATGAAATGTAATCAAACGTTACAGCTGCGTTACAGCTGCTTCAATTTAAACAACACACTTACGCGTGGCGCGTACATTTTTTTGTATATTTTTCAGTTTATAATTTTGTAACACTTTACCCAAATTTCATTTCACAAATACGTACGCATTGTCGGACTTTGTTTTTATCTCTGCTTTTCGACACAAATTGTAATAAAATGTTATTCGAATTTCATTCGGTAAAGCTGCAAGCGATTGAATCAGCATTTATTTCAACAAAGAATAAAATCCATAAGCAATTACACGAAAAAATATACAAAGGTTGACTCGAAATGCTCAGCAGCGTGACCTATCATTCATTAAAAGAATACAGTTGCGTTTCGTGCTGAGTATATCTGTGCGCATTTCTCTCTCTTTCTTTTTCTCTCTTATTTTCTTTCTTTCTCCTTACGAGATGGCATCTTCAGAAACGCGACACAAAATTGTATCCTTCAAAGATTCTCTCGTTATACAATTGAAGATACTCGAATGAGTACTTACCGTGATGTCGCTCGGAAGTACAGTTTACGTAAAATTGTCTTCTGCCCTTTGCGCCAGTCACGTGCGTTCTCCAATGCGACAGAGAAACACACCCGTTTCACATCCGCCACCGCCGCGGACCTCCGGCTGACTGACAGCCATCCGACCGGGTTGTTACTACTTCAGGCGGCCGGGCGTGCGCAGCGTGTTTTAGAGTTTTTTCTCCTCGCGACGATCTTAATTATTTTGATTCATCAAAGCAGTTTACGAATTTTTCCTCAATATATGACGCAATACGAGGCATAATTTTATAAGTGAATGTTTGCGTTTAAAGTATAGTGAGTACTTATATATGTCTATTTCATTATATCTTTTTATAATTAAAACTTGAAAATTTATTGCAACTTATTTAATAAATAAATTTATAATAAAAATAATCTATTCTTTTTCGCAAAAAATTTAAATCCAATAAAATAACGTTAGGATGAGTTTTTCGTTAATACGTATATTAAAATCTGTCGAAGGTTGATTGATGTATAATTTATGATAATTTGTGAAAATGTTTCAATAATTTGAAAATTATCTAAAATCGTCCTCAACAGCATAGACTTCCATGAGATGTCCATATGAAATATCTCAAGGATGTATCCCGGATAAAGTGTAAACTAATAATATTAGAGGTTTTCTAAGAAATATCTGCATATTTCTGATAATAAATGTATAGATCCGTAATAATAAACAATCGAATGTATGTTCTTTGTGAATATAAATTTATAAGTAAATGCGGAAAGTATAGATAAATTTTAATAAGAAAAAGAGAGGAGAGAGGCTGCCGTGCTTATTTCTCCCATGACATGCAGTGATATAAATTAACATTATTGCAGCCACGTGCAATCGTAATTTTCAATTTTAGACATTCTCTTTTGTAGCTCTCATGAGAGAAAGAAAACGAACGATTTTTTGTAGAAAAGTTTTGCATTGCGTTAGTAAAGTATCTCATATAAATTTATTCGATATTCTTAATGACGATTTTGTTGTATCTGTTGGTTGTTGTTTGCGATCAACTGTTTCGAATTTTAAAAGAATTCTAAAGTCGTCTGTTTTATCAATTCAGTAAAACTTATACATATATGATTTACGTATAATCATTGATACGTCATTATACATTACTACATCAATATCGCACGCACACATGCATGCAAATTTTCTGATAATCTTTCATATTAGGTATCTAATGCCCATTTCCACCAATGTAGATTAACTTTAATCTTGATTCAATTTACTCTTCGTCTTTTTCTAGTTCTAAAGATTAGAAAAAGACAAAGAGTAAGTTAAACCGAGATTAAAGTTAATCTACGTTGGTGAAAATGGGCATTAACCTAATTCTAAGAATTCAATATTGTTTGTTCATGTAATGTTTAATCCAAACCAAGATTGTTTTAATTAAATACAAAGTATAAAACTTATATATAAAGCAAATATTGTTATGATTCGACATCAGAAGCCAGACACAACAAAATTATAATTTTTCTTTTTTTTTCGTTTTTGGCATAAAGTCAACTGATTTGGATTACATTATATTTTAATTATAGAAAAGAAATTTTAAACTTATACTATATACAGGGTGTCCAGCAAAGGGAGGGGGTTTGACAAAGAGCTTGTGTGTAGATAGAGCGAACTAAATTGAATCGAAAAGTCTTGTTCTATTTTACAATTTTCGCAATAATTAATAAGATGTTATTATTAAAAATTGCCGAATATTAGTATTCAATAATTTTTTACTCAAATATTATCAACTTTACAAAACAAATATTATCAACTTTAAAAAACAAGAGGCAAAAATTATTTATTTTCTTCTCATAGAGCTTTAAGAATTTTTTTAAAAATTTTTTATCGACTTTTTAGTACTACAATTTCTTATATTGGCAACTATTTACTGGCTATTATTTATATTTATCAACATGAGAAAATACGGTATTAAAAAATTCTCAGAATTTCATAAAGAGAAAATAAATAATTTTTGTCTCTTGCTTTTCCGTAAAGTTGATAATTGGAATAAAAAATGATTAAAAACTAATATTCAGCGATTTTTATAGTAATTAATATCTTATTAATTACAAAAATTGCAAAATTAGTAGTAGAGGACTTTTCGACTCAGTTTAATCCATTCTATCTACATGAGCGCTTTGTCAAAACTTACCGAACATTCTATATATATATATATATATAAAAGCAGTTAGAAAGATACTTATTTGAAAAATAATCAGAAAAATAATCAAAAATATGTAATTAAAAATGTGTAATTAAAAATATTGTTGTTTAATACTTTTAATATTAAAAAAACTAATTTTTAATATTAAATTGGCCTGTATTAAATCGAATTTCTGTAAATATCAGTTTTTATCTATCATACTCTCGAAGCGCTCAATCACTTTTTTAATAATTTTCCCAACATTTTCCAAAGTGTTTGACAACTTCATCAATAACTCCAAATGTACAAAGTTATTGCCAATTGCATCATATTATGAAACGAATCGCAAGTTTGTTTTCAAAATACGTACCAACAATTAATTCACCGCGATACGTAGAAAAAACTAAATTAAACTAATTAATTTGACCTTGTCTACTAATGAATTGCTTTATTTGTTTGAGCATGACGAAACTCTTATTTCAATTTTTAGCAATTGAAGTGGCGCCGTTTGTTCATCATAATCCCATCTATTCTATGAATGTGTGTTTTTCAGGAAGCTCCGAGAAACGCTTAATAAATGCGCGTGCACGTTTTGAAAAAAAGTATGATTCATTCATCGTTGATAATATCGCTTTACTTTCCAATAAATATTTATATCATATGTCAATGAATTCATAACAAAAAACCGTTTTCTCATTTGTTCCCATTTAATTTCCAATTTTATCTAATTTTTAATTTTTATATTATTGCAAGAGGAAAATTAAATTCCAACTTTTGTCGTTATAATATTTTTTTAATTATCTAAATTTTTTTTAAGTACAGTGTGTTTGTAAAACTAGTGATATAACCGGGAAGAGGATGATTTTATATGAAAAAATAAGTCACAAATGTAGAATAAAATTTTTTCATGTATGGTATTTGTTTTCTAGTAAATTTAATTATTCGCCGAGCACGGATTTAATTAATAAATTAAATCATTAGAACATGTTATAAAGCATTTTTACGTTATAAATATACAGAAATTTATTTCGAAGAGCGGAATTGAGTATTTAATAGAACGGACAACAATTATATTTACAAAGTAATAAAATTTATTGTGCGTAAATATTCTGTTTTTATTTATAATATTCTGTTCTCGATTAGCCAGTATAATAAACACAAACCTGAGCAGAGATAATCTACAACGAAATTTAATTAAATTGAGACATATTAATGTGCATACATACTCCACGAATATTTAAATAAAATATTTAAAATGATTTTTCCGAAAAAACAAACCTCATATATAAAAAAATTATTATTATTTTATTTTATTATCTCATATTTATTCTGCGTTTCCGACTTATTTTTATGCAGAATTGTCGTTTACCAGTATCATTAATTTACGAACATCATGTATAATATCTATACAAAAAATCATTCATTTCCATAAACTCTGCATTTTAATTTAAAAATTATTTCAAGAATATTTTACAAATTTAATAAAACTGATATGTATGCTGTAAAAACATTTTTAATCGATTTTTAATCACAATTATGTATTTTATCATTAAAGTATTAACGTTGCATAGACGTAAAATTAATCGCGATTTCGGAACACCTCGAAGTCGTCGACTGTCTCACGTGAACCAATGTTAATGCTCGGTCATCTCGCTGTCCAACCAACAAGGCTACGAAATTAAAACTCTCCTCGAAGTCATCCCTTTCGAAAGTTTCATAGATCTATTCGCAAATCCAACTGTCATCTATCTCGCTATATTACGAAAAGGAGTTGAGATAATGTTGAGCGAAGCAGTCGCGACAAATTCTTCAGGTTGTTTTGCATCTCTTGATACACAAAATTGAGATTTTTGTATTTTTGTCATTGCACATTTGTAAATTATAACGTAAAATAAAAAAATTATGATATGTAATAGCAATATTGTTGTAAACTCAATATTGTAAACTCAAAAATTTTCTTGTATGTAACATTTGTGATTATGAAGCAAGAATTGAAGTAGAAAAAAACCGAAATAATTGATGTTGTATTATTTTCTTTTTGCTTTTGTTGTCTTTCAGAATAAAAAAAAATTATAATAAAATAATCATAATTAATTAATCTATTGAGAAAAATGCACATTAAAATTAAATATAGTTTTGATTTATAGTTTTAAAATAACCTAAAATGATTCAAAATTACAAATGATTATATTAAAATATTATACATAAATAAAAAAAATATTGCTATATTAAAATAATATTATATGCTATATTAAAATATTATAGGTTATATTAAAATAATGATGACTGTCAATGCGTAATTCGGAATGCACTCTCTGCATTGCATTTACGGATATATTCTCTTTATGCGCATCTTCTTAAACTCACACGCGATGATTTTTTTCCTACTTGATTTCTAATTAGATTTACGTTTGCTACTGTATTGACTGCAGTTCTGGCACTGCCAATATTGAAGCTGATATGATAGCAAATCGCAAATCCAGCTAAAAATCCAGCAAGAAAAAAAGTCATCGGCATCGTGTACCATCGACTTTATACTTCTTGCATTTGAAAAAAAATATATCTTTGTGATATGGAAGAAAAAAAAATAAAAATTGTAAAATACACACTAAAAGTAAATTGTATAACATATTTACTGTATTATTACAAAATTAGTGAAGAAGAGCACACATTTATTTATGTTCTTGTGTCCTTCTAGAAAAAACAGAAGATTTATCATCAAATACTTCAAAAAAATCAACATCAAATACCGGAAATAAAATTAAAAGTAAAATTCCAACAACCCATTTCGGGCGAAATGGCATGCAAGTATGTTAATTATTTGATACACCATGGGTGCTTTCCGTTTGATGACACAAGTCGACACAAGTGTCGTTTTATCCTTCTTGACATTCAGAGAGTGACAAAGATAAAACGACACTTGTGTCGACATGTGTCATCAAATGAAAAGTTGCCCAAAATTGCCAAATAGTATATAATATTGAAAGATTATAAATTATATCCTTCCATATATAAATATAGCCTTCTAGAACTAATCTAAACGTATTTAAACGTTAATATTCACAATAATTAATCTTAATTCAAAATAATTATGTGTAATAATTTACGAAACGAAATTTTTTGATATATTTGTTCATTGCCTGTCAAAAACATACTCATAATCTCTTCACAGGGCGATTCGGCGAGTCATCCAACAAACGAGGAGACTTCCAGTGGGATTAGCTTCAACAATAATTCCGCTCGTCGACCGAGCGTGAAGACCCTGAGTGCGTCTAAAAAGCCGATGAACGCGATTTCCGTGGAAAAACGTCACTTGGAAATACAATATAATTCAAAAAGAACACGATATGCAAATCTGAAAAAGACGCTCCTCGATAAGCAAGTAACTGTCGAATGACAATAATTATTTTTAAAAGCGACTTCCTACGTATAATAGTTACGCAATTGTAAATAGTACAAGAATTTTTAGATTTTTATCCTTTTCCTTTTCGAATGTATGAGATCAGAGATTTGGGCGGTATATATAAAAGGAATACATGGAAAGGATGATTTTGCTGAATCAGTATCTACAAATTTAGCTAGATACTGATCTGAAAATAATTCTGTTGAATCATCAAAATAATTATGTAGAATGCTCAAACGTTGATGACAATGCTGCAAAAAGTTTTATTATTCTAACAATCAGTTTAAATGTTCTATATAGTTACTTAATGGTTTAAATAAAATTATTTTTAGATCTGTATCTACCTAAGCAGAGCACAAGTCATTATGATATTAAAATGATGTCAAAATGATTCCAAAATGATTATTAAAAATCATTTTTCAATCTTTTCCGATTCATTTTAATATCATTTTGACGTTATTGTGACTTGTTCTGCTAATTTTTAGATTCAGTAAAACCATTCTTTCCATTAAATAATATTCTTCTCCATTGCATGTCTTCAGAAAATTGTGCAAGAGCTGTACGATGAGATATCGAGTCTACGGGAGAAGATAATCGCGATTGGCGGCAAGGACCCTGGCAAGATCGAGGAGTTGAAATCGCCTCAAGTGGAATATCTCAAGCAAAACCCGCCGATGTCGATCGACACAAGTTCACCGCACGACTGTACTGAGCAGCAAGAACCAATCTGCATGAACGAGTCGGTAATAATGGGTATGTCGCTGTTGCAAAATCAGTTGCGAGATCTCTGCGACCACTCCCAAGAGATCTGTCAGCGTGCCCTGGACAAGAGCTCGTCGTTCGCGTCCCTCATCAAGTTTTGGCTGACAGAATCGAGCCGACAGGACGAAATGGGCAACGTGTTGATCCCGGTGAATTATTCGGAGGTGGAGACACGGCAGGCGAATTTTATGCAAGACAATGAGGAGATAAGAACGCAGTTGGACGATCTGAGAACGATCCAGAAGGACTTCGTCACCGAATTTGCGATGAGATCCTCGAGTCTGCGTAGCGAATATGACAATTATTGCGAGCGTGTGAAGGAGGAACAGCCGAATGTCGATCGCAGGGAACTCTTACAGGAGCAGCTGAATGTCGCTTTAGAGGAACTCAAAGCGGAGCGTGACAAGGCGAATCAAGGGAAAGATAAGACGAAAATGATGGAGCTTCAAATGCAAAAGGCGCGAACAAAAATTCGCGAGTTGGAGGGGCACGTGGCTAACGAGGAGGTGAAGACACAACAGCTGCAGAATAACTTGAAATCATTGGAGGTTCAGTTGAAGCAGAAGGATCAGGCAATGGAGCTGAGGGTGAAAGATATGCACAAGGCGATGAAGAGCAGCGAGAGTCTCGTGGCAAAGATGGAGAAGCAGCGTGACAGCTACGAATCACGGTTGTCTTTTTAATCTCGTTGAATTCTTGATCTCTTTTAATCTCGAAATCTTAAGAAAAAACTTAAGATTAAGGAAACTTTAAGAAATATAAAAGCTTAAGGTAGGATGGGACAATTTCAAACATTATATAATTCTGAATAAAATAAGATTTAAATCTAATTTTCGAGGTTCAAGTGTTTTTTTCTTATTTGATGATATCCTTTAATATTCTTTAATATCATATAATGAAATCAATTACCAAACTTGATCCTCAAAAGTAGATTCAAATTAGATTCATCTTTTATTTTATTTAGAATTGTACATATATGTTCAAAATTGTACTATCTTATAATAGATAAATAAAGAGAGTTTTATTCTTAATAAAATTAAATTCCTATTAAAAAGCATGAAAAAAATCTTTTATACTTTTAACTAGATAATAAGGTTTGACAAAGATGACTAAGATAGATTTCTTTTATTTTATATTATCTTAAAGTTGTCTGCTTTAGGATGCTGGAGCTCAAAGAAAAGATAGCTCGCAAGGAAACGGAAGCAAGTGCTACTATTAAGGAGTTATCAGAAAAATTGAAACAATTTGAAATAATGGACGTAGAGATCATCGAAGAGAAAGAAAAGAGGTAAAGTATAATTTTATCTTAAGACTCTAATAATTTTGTCTATCATATCTTCAAAGAAAAATGATTGTATAATTATTATATTATTTTATTTTAAT
>NW_017259206.1:389451-409187 GCF_001594045.1 Atta colombica
TTTATCATAATTAAATTTCCTATTTATCTAACAATAAGAGTTAAAGAAAGAGTAAATAGATAGAATAAATAGATAATAAGAAATATATACATTTTAGGTTATTCATATATATTCTCTTTCTTAGATAAAATTTGGAAATTTGTGATAATTTTTTTTTTTAAATTCGCTATTAAATAATTCTTTTATTAAATTCATTGTAGGCAACAAGCCGAAAATGCTCTAATTGAAATGGAAGAACGTTGTAAACACCTTGAAGAAAAGAGCCAATTGCTCTGCGAGCTCGCGTCTGAAAAAAGCAATAATATAGCTGTTACAGGTAGGTAAGCTCAGTAATTTCAGAAGTATCGAGAAAATTTCTCATTTACATTTTAAACGAAACATTAACACAGAGCATTATATATTACTCGTCGAAAGCTTTCATTTCGATTATCGATCTTTAGATAATAGCCACACGGAGAACGAGGTTTGCCTGTATAATGATTTGATGGCAGCCCGAACCGAGCTAGAAAAACAGAAGGAGAAGATCGAGCAACTCGAGAAGGAAAAGCAAGAGATTGTCGCTGTGATGCATCAAGCGGCTGTTAGTTTGCACTACTTTCGGGATTTCTGCTCATTTAAGAACTAAAAACCGTTTAATTCGCTTTCTCTTGCTCGTTAGATCGTAATTTTCGTTTCCTATAAGTTCTCCAAAATTAATTTTAATTAGTAGTCCTTTTCTTTCATCAACAGAGTCATGATAACGAAGACGAGACGAAGGATAGATTGGCCGCCGAACTTGTAACCAAGACTCGTGATCTTCAAAATCTGATGTTAGAGCACGCCCGGTTCCAGAAAATTGCCAGATTTGCGTACGCTTCAACATCACGTTAGAATATTATTCCGTCAATGCCTGCTATACTTGAATGTGTATCTATAAAATGTCTTTAAATATGAGACAAAATATGAGACAAAATTAATTGAAAATTAATGTTCCATTTCAAATATAGAAAAAACGATTTTTCTAAAACCTCTAAAAAGTTTAATTAGATGTAAATCTGAAAATGATTTTGTTGGACTATCGAAATATTTATGTAGAAAATTCAAGTACGATGCAAAAAATTTTAATATTCCAATAAATCAGCTTGAGCATTCTATATAATTACTTTAACAGTTTAAGATTTGTTTCCCCTAATGTAAGATTAATTTTAATCTCAGTTCAATTTTTTAATTTTTTTCTAATTCTACAAGGAACCTTAATCCAATTTTGATTTTTACTTTCGGATTTCAAATTTACATTTAAAATTTTTAATACATAGGCAAGAAAGAAATGAAGTGTTGGAGAATCAGTTAACCGAGATTCAGCATCGTCTTCAAGCAAGATTGAAAGAAAATAGCAAGACCCAGGGTCTTGATACAATGGAGCTTCAGCAACAGATTAGTGATCTACGGAACAGCTTAGCTGAGATCATTCAACAAAACCACGAGCTAGAGGCCACCCTGACACAAAAGCAATTGGAATTGGAGCAACGTGATCGGGTGATGCGCGAGCAAAGCAAATTCCTTAAAGTTCGGGACGAGCTGTTGAACATCCTTAAAGGAAAACAGACGAACGCGGCAAATTCTAACGAAAATTACGAAAATATTGATGAAGTAATGTTCGACATTCTTTATAGCTTTCTTTCTAATTTTATCTCATATAATAAATTAATTAAATACAATAAATATTTCTAATTTTTAATTGAGACTATAAAATCTATATAATATAACTGAAATATAAAATATATATAATATAAGCCTTACTGTTTGACGCATTGCTTTTGCAATCATATTCTCAGTAAGCAAATTGTCCATAAATTAGCAGCAAATTCAATCAGAAAAATACAACAGATTTGCTATTATCGATATCCATATTAAGCATTATTTTTGTCAGTAGAGTCTGTATAATGTGTTCGAACGCAGATTCTACTCGAGTTCTGCTGCCAATTTGTTCGTTTTTTTGCCAATCAGCTGTCAAATCATGTAAACAAACTGTTATATTTTTATGGAATTCTGTCACCACATAATCTAGAGTAGATTCTGCATCTAATTTCCTGCTGATAAAATTTTTCAAAATCTATTAAATTAGACTTAGTTGATTGAATCTCTTGGAGTTTCTAATAATAATTATGTGTAATTATCCAGATCAACAAGCAGATTGCGGCAAAGACAGAAGCAATTCAGGAATTGTACGCCACATTGGAGAGCAAACAAATGCAGGTGATGCGACTGGAAAAGCTGGTGAAGCTGCTAGAAGATCAGCAAGACCGCGCACAAGCGCAACGCACGCGACTCGAGCATCGCATCGCGCAATTAGAAGTGAGCTTGCGGGAGAAGACTAAAAATGACAGCAATCGGTACGTGAAGAAATATTTACGTAAACCTCGATCAGGCGATGATAGATTGTCTCGTGTTTTTTCTTGCGAGTCGAGACGAGCGTTACTGGAAGCATCCGCGTCAACATTTCATTTTGTCGATCCGCGTTCACAAGAATCCCCACGATATCGATATTCTTCACGTCGCGTTTTACCCACGAAAAGTTTTGATCCTCCGTCAAGAAAGTTTCATCTTAACGATTGGTATCGCACTTCTTCCGATAAGGAAGAGGCTTTCATCTGCGAACAATGTCGGCGGGAATGCAAGAAATTCAGGGGTGACGTAATCCATCGAATTGAAAATCATCGCATTCAGAAATCTCTTTATAGTTGGCTGATGAATTCTTCAGCTTTGGAAGCCTTCGGCGAACCAACAGGTCGCTTAAACAAATTTCACGAGCTCAGTTCGTCAGAAGAGAATACGGATTGTTTCTTCGTTAATCCTATTGTTGTCCGTAATAATGCGAAGAATTGTAACAGGAAGTCATGTCGTCGCGAACAACATTATTATCGATATCACGGCCATCTGCCAAGGCAATCTCTTCACGACTGCTCTCTTCGACAATATAATCCGATTATTCATACGACATAATGCTATTATTTCTCACGTACAGTATATGCATTACAATGTATCTTATCATATATTATAATTATGTATAATCATTTCATTCTGGGCGACAGTTATATCGATCTAATTCAAAAGTATCCTTGAAAAATCAAATGATAATTATATCATTTTGAAGTTCTATATTAATAATATGTTTCGAACATATTAATAATATGTCATCGAATTTTTCAAAATTTTATAATCGTTTTTATGTTAACAATCGATTATTTTATTAATTATTTCTATAAATTATAATAACATTAGTATTTACAAATATCCATTTTAGTGAATTAATCGTTGTCATTACAGATATAATGGACATTATTGACACACTCGAGACCGACCAATTTATATGAATTTTCATTTGTATACATTTTTCATTGCCATATCATTAAAAAAATTTTTTTAAAGTTCTTTTTTCGTCTCAAATGTGTTAATTATGGCCTGTTTTGATAGGCTAGGTACTCCCTGCTATTTTATATGGATGTAATATGACGACAGAATTTCTTACAGAGTGCCTAGCCTTGCAAACAGATCGAATATCAATTTTTCTATATTTCTGATAACTTATTCTTTTATGTTTTAGGAGTAAAACCTTCGGCATCCTGTAAGAAACTCTGTAACCGTCGGCACAGCCTCTAAATATCAACCTGCGATCACTATTGGATTTTACAAGAAATTATTTACATGTACATGTTTAATATCTAATTTGCATGTACATTCGTAAAATGATATATAAATTTAAAATTTTACACGATACATATATTACATATTTTAAAGCAAATAACGTGTTTATACAAATACGTTTTTGTAGACCCGTTTAATTTGTATAACAATATTTATATTCTATTGAATGAAAATATATACATGAAAAATATATTTATTTATTTCTGCTATTAATCGCTATCATTATCGCTGCTATCCGAATAGGCACCTACGAGAGACCGTAATGGGAGAATATTGCCAACATTATCAGAGTTCGTGTCTATATTTACTGTATTCGATGTACTCGTTGAAGTGTTGAGTGTTTTGTCTAACTGTAGAATTGTTTCCTTATCGGTAAAAACAGTATTTTCGATCTTAGATGTTTTACTTTGTGATGACTTAGCATTTATCTTTATTCCAATATTACTTTTCTTAATTAAAATAGATGAATTCTTTTTACCAGATGACACTCCCATTTTTTCTGACCACAATGATGCTTTAGCAAGTTTTGAAGACTGTCCAAAATTTTCCTGCAAATAATCAATAGTTATTGTGAATTTTAATGTCCCCAATTAAATTTTTTTTGTAACAAACAATAAAATTTACTAAATAAAAAAAGCAAACGATATAAGAACAAACGATAAATAAAATGTATTAAATAGAAGATTTAAATCTTACTGTTTCTTTGCCATTTGCTTCGTTTGTTTTAAGTATTTTAATAGGAGGTTGAACACTTTCTCCTTCTTCTTCTTCTTCCAATTCTTCGATTTCTTCTTCCATAACAGTTCCAGTTAATTGTCTTTTGCCAAATACAGATTTAATATACTGCTCATCCAATTCCTCTTGTTCCTTTTCTGTTCTCTGCTTAGCAGCTTCAGTGTCGTACTGTTCCAACATTTGATCATAATCTATAGTTTGCTGCCTCCGATTTAAATCCTTCAATTCTTCTAAAGATTCCAATAGCTCCAGTTCTTGCTTAGATTGGAGTGTTCTCTTTTCCAGAAGCTTCATTGGGTTGGTAGCTTCTTCCTCTTTCTCCTCATCCTCTTCCCTTTGTGCCTGTTCCTCAGCTAGTTTCAATGCCATAAAGTTTCTTGTGGCACCTGCCTCGATCTCATAATCTGTATTCTTCGGATCTGTCTTAAAGGATATCTCTTGCAGGCAACGAGTGCACTTAATATAAAACCTGTAAATGCGTATACCCAGGTAATCATCGCCCTCCACGTCCTCCTTACGCGCATTAAATTTCTTGCCCTTGTAGATATATTCACCGCATGTTTTGCATCGCATATTAAACGGTGCCATCAATCGCACGGTGTACTGGCGATTTCTCGCCAGTTTCATGCGCGGGATCTTCGACGGATCGAAATCCGGCGGATAATATTTCTAAAATATGAAAAAATAAGAGAAGATCAAGGTACAAATCAATTACAGAGTATCAAAGTATACAGGTAAACATAGGTATATGAAAAGCAATTATTCTCGTACTTACATTCAAAACCTTACGCTCCGACATCTTGCAGCACTAGCTTTTTATGTGTACAATCTTGAAATTTACAGCTTTAAAGTAATTTGTGAAGCAAAACCACAGCTCTTGTAGGTTAGGTCGAAATGTACACAAACCGAATCAGGAACATCGGAAGTGAAGTACGCAGCGTCACTATACTAGCATCGCTTGGCTGCGTTCAGTACTGCCAACCGTATGCCAATCAATCACGGTTCGCCGCGTTAATCGCGCTGAGATATCGATTCACGTAGTTTGCGATTTGCGATTCTCGACGCAACTATTTGATAAATTACCGAGTTCAGTTTAAACGGTTTTCATCGCATCACGTTAATGATTGCGATAATTTAAGCTGTGAGAAGAGAAAACGACGCTGAAGGAGTTTGAACGGTGAGCAAATCTAGAACTCATGGTCGCGAAATGTCGATTTTTGTAAATTGTAACTATAAAATATAATTATATGTTTATATTCTTTATCTGCTTAAACAGGAATTGTCTGGTGTCGGAGATTGAAACTGGAAGTGAGAATTAGCTTAGAGCGTAAATTTTTGTAAAATATCCCATACGAAGATATTATAGTATACGTTACGTATATATTATATATATTATATATATATTATAGATTTCTCTATAGTTTTTCATATGGGATACTTTTTTCAAAAATCAGATCACCGATGGCGAAGAAAATGGTGAGTCAATAGCGTAATTAAGATTACAAAAATTGCAACAATGTTGCAACATTACAGCTACAATATTGCATATTGCAGTGTTATTGCAGTGATATTGCTGCGAATTCTATGCTGTATGGATATCTTCGGCGAGCACGATATATCAAATATTTATATAGATCTCAAATGAATGTTCTAAAGACATCTTAAAGAAATTCGGAAAACGTCTTCATGCTCTCTGAATGTCTAAAGATATTTACCCTGCTTCCATATAGCACAGTTTTTAGTAATATTGCAACAACATTGTAAGCATTGTAAGCAATGTTGCTGCAAGTTCTGTACTGTAACAACTATATAATGCTATAAATCTACTTTATTATGTTAAACGTCTACATAATATGTCTGTTTTTTAACTAAACTAGTATATACTTTTGTACTTGAAGTGAAATTAATATATACATATATATATTGTTTAATAATGTTAGCAAAAACGAATCTGGATCCATGTCATGGAATATGTCGGAATGAATTTCGATCGGAATTATTCCCTGAACAACATGAAAGAAATCTAGAAAATAATTAAATAATTCTGATCGAAATCCATTATTTCGACTTCCATAGATGGCTAGCGATCGTAACTTTTTTTCTAAGCGAAAACGTGAAAAATAAAAATTTTTTTGTATGTATGTGTGTATATGTACATATGTACTTACATACATAAAATTTCTCACTTTTCACATTTTCGTTTCTAGAGAAAAGTTACATCGCTATTCTGGACCTAAATGCATGGAACAATTGGAATTTTGATCGGAATTAATACATTATCTTCAGAAAACATAATAGAAATCTAGGAAATAATTGAATAATTGTAATGGGAATCCATTCTAAATAATTCCACGATACGGACTCTCAATCTTGATTCGTCAAGCGCAATAATAGCTATTCGCGAATTATATTCGCAATTTTCATATTTTTCCTAAAAGAATCGGAATCTCACACTGCTGCTGTCTGATGTATATTACGATTTTACTTCGTTTTGCTTCTCTTCTTTTTCGCGAAAAAGAAAGGATGGTATTAAAAGAGTATTCACATCTCATTTAAATTTGCAAAATAAAAAGATGTGCATAAAAATAAATGGGAAAAGTCTTTAATTGTCGCTTTTGTTTGAAATGCGCATGAATAAAAAATAAAGAATTAATATCGTTCAAGACTTTCCGATATTTCGTCTCTTCTACAAAATTGCCATTGTTTTGACGATTAATCGCTAATTCGCTAATCGGTAATGGATTGCGAAGTGATTGATTCGCGAAGTCCAAAAAATATGTTTCATTCTTGACATTCTTCAACACAATCCTATAGATATTCCCTTTCCCACTTGCTACTCTCTTTAAAATAGATTTAATATTATTACTAAATTTACTTTATAATAATCAACAAAGAATTAAAAAGAATTTATTTATTTATTACAATAATTAATAATTATATATTTAAGAATTTATCCTACATTCTTCAAGACAGTTCTAAATAGCTTTCCTTCTATTTGTCACTTTATAAAATAGATTTAATATTATTATTACATTTAATTATATATAATTAAAGAATTAACAGAAAAAATTCATTTAATTATTTATTATAATAATCAATATAATTATTATAATTATATTGATTATAGTTATAGTTATAATTAATGTAATTATAGATTGAAGAATTTACTCTGTGGATGTTTGGCTGAATGATGAAAGAAGCGATTACTTCTTTTTCTTTCTTCTCTCTACCGCATGAAAGCGTCTCCGGTACGTTTCGAGGAATAAGATTCAGTTTGGCATCATATACGCAGATCTCTATGGACGAGGGTTATTCATTGAGACGCGAGCAAGTCGCAAGTCTGTCGAATAGATCGACTCGGGTCAGTCGATCGCACCCAGAACCGGCAAACGCGAGCTTTGTGCCTTGACAAAGCATTGTGCCGGGAAATGCCGTGACCGGCTTTCGCGGAATTAGAAGAATACGTCCGCACGAATGCGCAGTCTCTTCGTACGTGTTACTCTAGGATTTGCGTGCAAGTTAACTCGACCTCACTGTTCCGAACCGGATTCTAAGTCGCTCTGAAGCTTGCTATCAATTGATCACATTATATTATATTTCTTTATAATTCGATTTTGGAATTCGATAAGTTTTCTAATTCTTGAGAAAAGAAAATGAAAATATCCATATTTTATGTATATTAAAAGTTACTGAATACGTGATTTTCCCATTAATACGTTCTTCGAACTTAAAAAGTTTTGCTAAATATTAAGAGTTTAATTAAAGAAAAAATTAAAAAAAAATTTATCAGACGATTAAAGTTCACTTTAATACAGTAAGAAAATCTAATAACACTCCTGTCGGAAAAATCAATTTCTTGTTTTTTTCTCTTTTTGCATTTTAACGATAAATATACTTCTTATCACGGTTTTTTTCTTCTAACATTTGTCTCGAGTATTTATTTCATTCATTCGATGGCGCACTCCAAGGCGAGACAGGATCTCTTTCTCGTAAGGTTTCCGTAACAATAGATTTTTTTTTTTCCGGAATTAGATCGTTAGCCTAATGTCCAACTCCCAACCTAGGGGATCCATACATATATCCTGATATATGTATGCACATAGAACCTACAGTTTAATGCCGGATCCGAACGGCGCTGGTGATCAATGATCTTAAGGGCTCCGTACAATAAAAGAAACAGGGAACAGAGAATAAGAATTTCAACCTGTCAGAAATCATTTATTGTGGAATACACAGTTTCTGGTAGGTTGAAATTCTTATTCTCTATTCTCTGTTCCTTTTATTCTGCGGAGCCCCTTAATCACCAGGTGGAGTCATTTTCAACTCTTCAAACGCGAAAAATCGTATATGAGTGCAGATGGGATTGAACTCGGATCTACAAATCGCGAGTCAATCGCATCGAGCGGCAAATAACTGGATGCCTCTATTTCGGATAATAGAAAACAAAAAAATAACAGAACAAGAAGCAAAAAGGTAAGAAATAAAAAAAAAATAACATAGAAGATAAAGAGCACATTGTAAAGAGACCTTAAAATATTCCATAAACATCGAAAAGCTCTTTCACAAAACAAGGTTCTCTTCTCATAGAATAACTTTCTTATTTTTTAGATTCGTTCCTCCCCTCTCTTTTCAACGCGATTTCACGGCGATAAATTCAAATCGTTTAAAAGTATACTGCTTAAAAGCACTCATAATCCATAGTCGGCAAGTATGAACAGTGTATTCTTCATCCGGTCGAACCTATCGCGTCAGAGATTCTCGGTCATTGGATACCTCTGGTTATCCTACGGATGGTGGTGCTGCATCGCATCCACCCCCGAGAACGCAGCCCGCCGAACTTGCGTCGAACAGAACAGGGTAAGTGCGAGAGGGAGATGCGAGGAGAAAGAAGTAGGAAAGAAGAAGATTCCGCTCGCGGAGGGCACATGAAAATATGTCTCGGAATACCGAAAACCGAAACACGAGCTGGCCAAAGCTCTCTTCCTTCTCTTCATCCTCAAGAAGGGACGCCGGCGGCCCTCTGTGTGACATTGGAGATCATCATCATTTCGCGACTGCCTACTCTTCTCCTCCACCCACTTCCTCCAATATTTTTTCATTTTTTTATGTCGTTTGTTTGTTCTTACGCGTCTATCTATATACATATCCGCACGCGAGAACATGCAAATTGCTGTGTTTTACATGCGTACGTGATGTGTGATGCAGATTTTTTTTCAAGCATTACGATTCGTGTGTTTCATTTATCGATCGATCTGCTGAAAAAAGGAATTTTGCGGTCGATATTATCATTCAATCGCGTGGCTGTGCTAGATTCGACTGTGGCGCTGAATTTCCTGGGAACTAGTCGGAATTTCAGGTTCATTTGTTCGTCTTTTGAGATCAACGAGCACTTTGGGAGGTATTGTCGGCGAGGCATCGTTCAAAAATCCATGTATTCTTAAAGAATTTTAGAGAAACGTTGCACTTCAGTCAGTTTCTTCTTCATGCCTACCTGAACATTCCCACAGGTTAAGAATTTCTAGTTGAATGGCGGGAGTATTGAGACAGTGACCTGGTCCATGGGTAAATATATTCAAGGCTTTCGAAGAATTGTCGTCTCTACACACTTCACGGTGTGTCAAGATCGAAACAGGTCGCGTACATCGTATAAGAATAATCTTCCACGAGCAAGCGGCTCTCATCACTTATCGCGACGCCATTAACTACTTTAATTAATTTTATATTACTAAAAAACATGTTCTGATTGAATCAACATAAAGATCCAACAAAAATGTTACTTTGAGAAACTTGCTAGAAATTCTGTTTAATCATCAAAATGCTATTCTTGTTGAACCTTTTTGTAAGTTTAATTAAAACATTTCACTAAAAAAAGTGATCTTGCAGTTATAGCGAAAATTATCTAAGTACGAAAAATAGCTAATTGATAAATTTCTAGCAAGTATTGGATGCGATATTGGATATGTATTGCATAATATAATCATATAGATGACAGAGATAGAATTGATACATAATTGTATGATACATAATTTTCTATACAATTTTCAGATACAAAAAACAGCTATAATTTTAGCTGGGGCAGCAAAATATTTCTTTGCGTGTTATTCTTAATGTATAATATATAACATTATAATTCAATCGTAGATTTGCAACAAATATATAATTCTTACAGAAATTTAATACTGATCAATTTATTACTGAAAGACATTATTAACTAATTGTTCTTTTTAAGTATTAAAAGCTGTTGTTCAGTTTTTAATACTCCTAATAAGTAATTAATTATTGTTTTTCAGTAATAAATTAGTCAGTATTAAATTGGCTAGTATATTACATCTTTGTAAGGGTAAATATCCATAAAATTCATGAAAAATATTATTTACTTTAGCGATGTAATAAATGAAAAAATAAAAGAATGTAATTTATAAAAATGTAATTTATAAAAATTAATTTAAATTAATTAAAATTTTTAATATGTGATACATAACTATCAAGATTTTATTTTTAATTTTATATCATGTACTTTACAATACGTTTTACATTGTATCATTTTATATAATTTTATCTGAACCTTATACTGCGTTATTATCATTTTTCTGCATACGTGAACCTGAGGTCTCAATCTTTATGAGACCATCCAGCATATCAACTGGCCATGGTAAAATATATGGGAGATAATCAAAAGTTCCCACGCGTGCAGATCGCATAGCGAAAACTCATCGTGTTTCCACGCTAGAATTTAGCCGAAACGTACGTATATGTACGTGCATTAATGTTAAAATATATTTTAAGACACTAAGATCTGTTAGTTATTTAAGTGCGCCAATTACAGCGCCGATTTATTTATAATTTATAAAAGCTTTAAATTCCCCAAGGAATTTAAAGAGCAATTTAAAAGACCGATTAAGACATTTAAATGGCTATTATTGTTCTTGCATCTGAAGTGCATTCGCTTTGTACGCTCACATGTTGTAAGCATCATTTTATCCTTGTTATTTATATTAAATAAATATTATAAACAAGGACAAAGGATGCTTAAGTCTATTCTACAATTGCACAAGCGTAGTCATATGTAAATGGTTGTAGTTATAAGAATTGACCAATCTCAGTCGGACATGAAGAAAATATTCAGCTGTGATTGGTCAATTTTTATAAATACAGCCACTTACAATTACACTTATGCAATTGTAGAATAGACTGGTTTTTAGCAAGCGCTGCGAGCACCAAAGCGAACGCACTCCTGGAAGGCGTACAAAAAACCGGTTTATAAATATCCATCCGATTGCACCGAATGAATTAGACTTTACGGGTTTTTAAATTGCCGCCGTCATTTTTAAAGACCGTTCAGTCATGTCTGCAGCCGTAATTGTATACGCGCGCGACCCATTTTCTTCCAGTACGCCATACGCACTATCGCTGACTTACGATTATTGGTCGCTATGATACAAACAACGGTCCGTACGGTCGTAACACGGAGATACGCCCGCTTGGGCTTACCTGCCCAGTGTGCGATAAACGTAGTACGTCGCAAGCGATAAGACGCTTCCACAATCTAACACTCCTACGGCCAGGTGACAATCACCCGTTGCGAGCGTTACTATAATTCTTGCGCTTCCAAGCGCGAGTACGAGGACCGATAGCGCTATTTGTTGTGCGCAACCGGCGAGAAGGAAGCAGGCCGACTATGAAACCAAGAGCGTGAGAAACCATGCCAGCGGTTATAAAAATCAGATGAATTGAAAAGAAAAGTCACAAATATTCTTCTATATATTTTTCTTATTTATACACGGAAACAATGCTGATTTTGCTGAAGCATTTAAAATATAACAAGAATTTAGATTATACTGAAAAAATTTACTAAATTTTTTAAATAAATATTTTTGTTTGAATAGTACTAATTAAATATTTACTAAATTAAAAAAATATGTACATATGGTACAAGAACTATTAATTTGATTTAACTATCATTTTTATTGAGCAAATATTTATTTACTATAAATGAATATTTAGTTATTACTATTGAGAAAAATAATAAGCCCTTTAGTAAATTTTTTCTCAATTAACATATCTGAAAATAATTTTATTGAACTATCAAAATATAATAGAAAACTCAAGCAATGCTGCAGAAAATTTTGATATTCTAGCAACTAATTTAAGCATTCTACGTATTTATCTTGATGGTCTAACATAATATTATTTTCAGGTTTATCTAATTAAATTTAGATCTAACTATCTAAATTTTTAATTTTAAATACTTTAGCAAAACCGTTCTTTTCGTGTATCAGTTCTGAATAAAAATACAAAAACGATTATAATATCACGAATAAAGTAATGTAAAGAGAAATTCTCTTTTTTCTTCGAATAAACGCTCGATTTAGTAAAATATAATGTTGGATATCATGGACCGAAGTACCGAGGCCAAACTCGTACGAAAATACGAGCAACGCGATTAGCAACACTTAGCTTAGGCTACCGCGAAGTGCGTGACGAAACGTCAAGGTAAAATGAATTCTCCTTTGGCAAATCGATCTTGGAAAAGTACCTACATCTCTCGGGTCCAAAACGCACCACCTCTCGATGGGCTTCGGGATCGGCGTGTATTCGGTTACCGCGCTTCGTCTGTGAAATCCTGTTTGATCCCACGGTCCGGCTGGAAGGAAGAAGGCCTCCCCGATTCGTATGTGATAAACGAAAAAACTTGCCGCGTAACTGCAGCATCTACGTGACACCCTGCTAAAGAGATTATCGGATTCCTCTTCGACTCTCTCTGCTCATTGCTTCTTCGCTCTCCGCCCCAAGCATCCAAATACCGGCGAAATGAATGGATATCACTGCCATGGTCCGAACTTCGCATAAGCGGTCGCGCTGAGAAGTTCGACATGCGATCGAGGGAAGTCCGAGAAATACCGCAGTGAGGAATAAAGGGACGGAAATAACGAAAATGGTCCGGTCGTATCTGGGCATTCCGTCGGATGTTCGCATGCATTCTGAATTTACAAAAAAAAAAATATTTAAGTATACATATAAAGGATTTTTTAACATATCTTTTGCAAAACTAGCTTATATAGTATCTATTAAATCGAAATTAATAAACAATTCTCCCGAAAAGAAATATTAATAAAATAAAACTGATATTTTAAATATAACAAAAATAAAAACTATTAGTCTAAAGATATAAATTTCTAATCTAATATATGTCACTTATTATATACGCTATACTTGTGTATATCATTGAAATATTAATATTATATAAATAATTTATATAAAGATAACTCGTGTATTAACGCGAAAGTATCAGTAACTTTTTTCAAGTACTTATTTCTGAAATATCTTCGGACTCGCTTTTCGCTCGTGCTGAAAATGGGGCGGTGTCCAGAACCAGAGATCCTGCATGGCGATCCCTTTTTCCTCGGGCTCGCGTCTCGGGCCCTACGGCCCGTTCGCACGACGCAGGATTCCGAAGCGTGCGTGAACGTCCGGGCCCCCCCGCATCGCCGGATTCCTGCGTCGGATGCACCGGCGAATCGCATCGAAACAATCACCGTTGCATTCGGAGCACACATCCTGCCATCGCGATTCCGCAATTAAATTAATGGTCAATGATGGCGGCCTTGCGACGTATACCCCGCGACGATCGATAACCTGAGAAACTCCTCGCCGCGTATCGTTACCGATATCATTATTCATTCAGTCTCGGATACCTGTCGATGCTCTGTCAGTTTAGACATGCTCTAAAGAAACAAAGTATCAAAATTGTAGTGCTATTAAATTTTCGAGACGCAGGAGATTGATGCTTTCCTTTTTCTTTGTCTCTATTTTAATATAGACACTTTGTAAAATTATTAAAGTAAGATTATTAAAATAATCTTTTTAATATTTCATCTCTTTTTACCATAAATGTGAACTATCACATATGGAAAAAAACGATTTTGCTGAATTATTTAAAAATTTAGTTAGATAAATCTAAAAATAATAAATCTAAAAATAATTTTATATAACTAAAATAAAATAGTAGAAAAAATTCAAATATGATGAGCAATATTGCAAAATATTTGATATTCTAACACTCAGTTTAAGTGTTTATATAATTATTTTAACAGTCCAATAAATTATTTTTGTTTAGATGTATTCAAATTTTTAGGTACTTTTGCGAAATTTTTTCCGTGTACAGAAAACATTTTTGTTTTTGACAATTCATGAGACATGGGTAGAACTCGATATTTGCATTTAAAAAAACATTATACCAATTTAAGAATTCCACTACGACAATTTGGAACTCTCAATGATTCTTCCTAACAGGTCTGAATAATTAAAATTCCAACATGACAATTACACGCGGAAGTTTATTTGCGTGATAAGAATTCAGTAAATGATAAACATGAAAACTGGATTAATGAGGAAAGGCGACATTAAGAGAGAGAGATTGACACTAACTCGTCCTAATTACTTTCGCTATTACCAGAGACTTAGTAATCATTTTATCGATTATGCGGTATTAGCAACGTGCCAAGTAGTTAGTTTAGTGTTTTTCGTAGTGGATTTTTTTCTAGCGATTCAGGAATTGCGAGGAGCAGGAGCGACCGGTTTAACCAGACCGGCTGCGACTGATTTCTAAATTGATCCTTTTGGTGTCCCGAGCTCTTTAAACGCAACGGGTCCAGTTTCCACTTCGGGTCCGCTCGTGGGCTACAACGAAGGATCGAGCAATTATCGAATATGCCGAGATGCGAGATCCTCTCTCGGAAATTGCCAGGAAGATTTAGCACTGATCCTATAGTTGAAAATATATTTTAAATCATCGAATTGTTAATATAATTATTAATATAATTGTTATTGATAATTAATGATTGTTATTGATAATCAGTAATTTTTATTGATAACCATAAGTTAATAACCATAATAACTGCTCAATCAACATTTCTGATATTTAAAGACCATATATTTGCTGAAGTTTTAGATTAAATCTACTATTTACAACACATTTAATTTTTAATTGCTATTTATTTACAATGTAAATAATGTAACATAGAGAATAAACCATTCCCGATACAAAGCGTTCTAAAAGATGCATATCTCGAATTTGAAATACGAAAAAATGAAATTAAAAGGATTTAAATTAAATAATTTTTTTCAATTAATTGAAAATGGAAGGATTTTAGCAAATTAAGTTTCTCTCTTGCTCTCTTTCTTTTCCTTTAGAAATAGATTAAATTTAAATAAGAAAAAAATTCTCAAATTCTGAAAAATTTTAAATAGTATTTCCTTAGTCTAAAAATTCATAGTTCAAGAAATTCATAACAAGTATTATTTAGATACGAGTATAGTAATTAAGTTAAATAATTGACAGTTCTCACCAACTCCTCGACGTTATACTTCAAAATTCACCAGTTCTTTACCCCCCGGTTGTTGATTAACGATCCACTATGGGAGCCGCGGGTATTCGGGTACAATGAACCCCCATTAAATTGCTAACATTGTACGGCAGCGTCCGAAAAGGATTATTGAGTTCGCCGCGGACAAGATTGATCCCCGACCGGGCGAAGCATCCTTTTGGTAAAAAGCCGCGCGAAAAAGCAGCATTACCTGCGCAAACGCGCGCACTGTAATGATAGCCGTCGAACCAATACACTTCCTAGCAATTTTCCAGCAAAGCAGATAATGTTGTTTGGATCAAAGGTATCCGATATCCACTTTAGAACTGATAACATTACTGCGCGTCTTGGGAGATTTTTTTCGACCACACATACAATTAGAATCAATTTAAAACAAATGCAGTATTGAAAAATCGATCCGGATTCTTATATAAAAACTTTCATTATTATTATATTTATTAAAATTTATTATAAATTGTCGAGCATTTCCAATTTCACGCTTGAGATTTGATTAGCACTTCTTTTACTATACGATTTTATATCAAAAAGCTTTATTTATTAAATCTTTTTAAAGAATCATAATTGTTTGGAATAGATAATAAAAAATAATGAAAAATCAATAACTGTAAACATTAATATCTAAAAAGGTAATTATATTTTAGAAATGTTTTATAAATATTTTCTGGAACTTTGGAATATTTTCAAAAAAAAAGATACGTATAAAGTATAACAAATGTTTGTATGTATAAAGTATAACAAAAGTATAGAAATATTTGTAGCAATCAATCAATTATTAACAACATAGAATATCTTTGAGAATATACTATTGATGATTTGATGAAACATTCTCTAAAACTTTCCTAGAATTAGGAGAATAGTCTCAAATGAACATGCTATGAATATGTATATTTCTAGAATGTCTCTTATATTTTACATGTATTTTTTAAGAATATTCCAAAGATATCGTTCCAATTTTAGTATTATATGAACTACCGAAAGCAAGTACAACTTCACGTGAGGATATCTATCAGTTATTATACGTTGCACTTTGCAAAACATTTTGACGCAACAAGACACGCCCGTTTTCTTCGCTGAAAAAGTTGACATGTTTTGGCGATGGTACCCGCAAGGCGACTTTAAGAATAAAGTTAGAAGGGATGCCTAACGGTATCGAATCGTAAATATGCGCCGCTTCGCGAGGGATGTGTGATGAAATTCTACCGAGACGAAACTTCGAGATCGAGTCTCCCTCACAGCGCCTCGGGACTGCATGATAATTTCGCGCCTTTACGTCATACAGTGATAAAAATATAAACTGAGAGAGAATAGCGTGGCACCATAACCTTGATTTTTTTTCATCAAGTTGCTATAGAATACTGTTTCAAAGTGTTCTCCACAGAGAACTTAAAGCATCTGACTTATCATTACTCGATGAATTAAAGACTTATTAAAACTTACGACATCTATAATAATTGAAAATAATTCAGAATTAAAAGGAAAGGAAGAAGTTTTCTAATAATATTCTCAATCGATTACGATTCTCAATCATTATGTTCTACAATTGAGTGGCGTTAAGGAAAAAAATGAACAGATCAAGGGGCGTTGCACCGTTTATCTCTTCGCGGAAAATGGTTCGAGGGAAGAGCATTGTTAAGACGGCATGTCGCCGGCTATAAATAAAACATGATACTCGCGTTGCGCTGCGGGTGTGTATCGCACGCAGCATGACCGGATGACGGTGTGGCTTCGTCTGGGATGCTCCGCCAGCAAGATCAGCGCGGCGTGATCTCTCTTGGCTCATGAATGACAGCTTCCGATGCTGGTGGTGGTGGTGATGGTGGTGGTACATGATTACTGGCTACGACAAAGGAACTAATCGAACACACGTGCCGTATTTTTTCGCTCGCGCGCCGAAGAGTCGGCAGTCTCACTCTATTACGCGAATCCTTCCTCAACAAACGATCAACAAACATGGCGAGTTTCATGTTCGCCAACGCACCGCGAATGTTTGCGAACATCCTATCGAGTGTTGGATACATAGCGACTCTCTCGCGAATAAAATATTACGCGAATGAATGAATGAATGAATGAATGAACGAACATTGGCAGCGGTTTTTTCTTTTCTTCGTGAAGAACGTCTCTCGTGTGATGTGATTTTGCTCCGTGGAGAGAACTACGATGCAAATATTGTAAAAGTCGCAAGTAATAGACATACTTCTAACTATTGAATTTTTTAGCTGGATAATTTTAATAGATAGATGCATAAAGTGAGATTGAAGATGATTTTTTTATTTAATTTAGTTAAGATTCTTTATTTTAATAAAATTTATTTCTATCTTTTGTATAATTATAATCGTTTTGTACATTAAGCGATTAAACAAGTATCCTGTATAAATGGAATATTAGCTGTCTATAATTATATTTTTATATCTCCGTCCGTTTGCAATCTGAGTCTTTTTGTTTACAGCCCAAGTTTCAATGTTCTTTCAAAAAATGAAAAGAGTTACTTTTCAACATCTCTATTATTAATATTATCAAATATACTGTGACTGTTATTTTAAGGGGGAGAATCGTTAAGAAAACTCCGTCCTCTTTTATTTTAGAAAAAGGATGATATTAAAAAAAGGTCGATTTTTGCTCAAAAAGATATAAATAAAAGATATATAAAAAAAAGTTTTTTTTGTAGATTTTGATTTCCTGGATACGACGAAATTATTAAAAAGATCGTAGCGTTTGGGAAACACCTAAAAAATTAAACACAAACATAATGTATCAAATTTCAATTTTCTTTTTAATAATTATATCCAGGAACCTATCAAAATCTATTAAAAAATATCCATTTTACTTGCTTCTTTTTAAGCAAAAATCGATCCTTTTTTAACATCCTCCTTTGAATGAATTTAAGAGTTTGTTTATGCCACTAAAGATCCAGATTGCAGACGGAAGGTTAATAAGGAAGTCGATTTTCTTTCTCTCACCAGATTACGAAAGAATATAGCGAAGGAAGAATAAAGGTTGTAATATCGATATGATTAAATGAAGTAATAAATGGTTGTTGCAATAAAAAGAGAATGCCACATGCGGTATTGCACGCCTACGTCGACCAGACAACCTCGAACGGCATGCTCGCGATTCAAGGTAATCATATGAAAAATCGTGTACTTATGGTACTATAGGCCGTTTCTCACGCCCACATATTTAGGTGCAAACATTATCACGCTGATATGATGTTTATAAGCAGTTTATTGTTTATTCAAATTTGTTCTACTATCCTTTCATCTCGCAAATTAAAGAAACAAATAGTTATCATTATTTTGTTTATTTTGTGTTATACTTGAATTAAATAGCACGTAAAACAAATAATTATTTTATCATAAAAGACGTAATTCAAAAATTAGATGTAATTATGAAATATGAAACTACTATATTTTTTAAAATTTTGATTTTTACAATTTTATTAATATTGTAAAAAGTTATATTAGATTTATTAAAATTGTAAGAAATTAACGAGTTATTTTCAATATTTCGGCGTAAAAATTTGTTTTTCGCAATTGATTTCTCATAACGGATTCCTGTAGGGAATTCGATTAGACATTCGTAGACAATACTCACGTATTGTCGCGGGCAACCGTTGTTCTTCCTCATCAATTTACAACGAATGCATCTTTGCAATTGGTATGCATCCTTGATTCACTCAACCTGTCTGGCACGTTAGTATCACATTGGTAACAACACTTGTCTCTTCCTTTCTTGTTTTTCTTCGGCTTCTATATCTTTAAACTAAAATGAGCTCTCAAAATATTTTCATGTTAAAGTATGTGTTACCATCATTTACTGTTCTCATAACTATATCCGACTTTTATATTATTTATGATTTATTTATTATTTATATTTTTTATATATGTTATTTATAATATATTATAAGAATATGCTAATATATACAATATTATG
>NW_017259206.1:409287-427162 GCF_001594045.1 Atta colombica
ACTGAGACTTGTGTGAATGACATTTAAATGCCATTTATAATTAACCTTTAACTCGCGACGTCAGTCACAGAAACGACTCATATTTCTTGTATTCCTATTATGAATGTTATTTACAATCTTGTTAAATATCAAGAAATATCTAGTAGTAAAATGTGCCTATGTATTTTTGAGAAAATTTCAAGAAAACCTTTTCTCGTAAAGTCAAAAAACAATTTTAATGAAATAATTGTGCTTTAAAAGTTAATATGTAAGACTAGTTTTTTTCTTCTTATACGAATAATAAATATTTGTGAGAATTTAGAAAAATTATCAAAAAAGAAACAAAAAATATAAAGCTTATTACTGCTGGACTTTTTTTGTAAATATATCATCTTCCGTATCTTCTTCTATTTCCTCTTAGAAACTTTTTTATCTTCTCAATGTGCTTAGTTCTTCAATTTCTGTTAAATTTAGAAGGTAACAATCAAATTAATACGTCATTCGTGCGCATTCGCTGCCATTATATAACACCGTACCTCACATCTTCCGAGGAATGTGAGCTTCTCTCGCGTCTACCGGATCCGATGTCGGTTTGTTCTCTCTCCCTCCCTTTCTTTCTCGCGTTCTCGGGGTTCTTTCCACCGGTTAATACCGCGTGCCTCGTGTGTGGCACACGTGATTTACATGTGAGCCGGCGGCCGGCGACGGTGCGATGGTGCCCATGGCTTTGTGTGGCGCGAAGCGCGAGTGCGAGCGCGCCCGGGATCGGCGTCGTCGAGACTCTTATACGTGGAAAAGGCGTTAGCCGGTGCAGGCAGGATGTTTCGGCGAGACTCGTGAAGGAATTGCCAGCGAAGGAAGGACAGTCCGTTACGAAGGACGTGCGAAGAGAGGGATAGATGGAGAAGGATGACCACGCATGTTTCACGAGAGTACGGGTTTCGCGAATCCTGTCTCGTGCGCGCGCGCACATTTGCTTAGCAATCGCAATTAATAGCTCCCGCGTCGACTCAATGGCCGTCTTTGTTACAAGTGCAAACCTTATTTGCAACTAAGACTTCATCTTTGCGAAGCTTAGAGATCCTGAGGTCGTAGAATGAGGATAAAAGGAAAATGGAGATTTAAATCGGTGGTTCCTCCTAATCCCTCAAGTTGGACGCTCCGAATGTTAGTATGGAAAAAAATAGTGACAATATAAATAGTAAGGAAAGCAAATTTTTTAAATTTTTTATACGAAATAATAATCACGGAAGGATATATATTTTCATTGGAAAAAGTATCATTTATTTGTAAATTCGCGCAATATTTTCTAGAAACTAGTGTACTTTCATGTAGTACTTTCATCAAGACAAGATTTCTTGTCTTAATGAGCATTTCTTGTCTTGTCTTGAGTTTCAAGATAAATTTCATTTTCTTGTTTTGACCATTTCTTGACATTGTATTTCTTGTCTTGAATTCAAGAATCTTGAATTTCTTGAAATTTTTTAATTTTTTAAGCAGAGTTCTTGTGGCTCTTTGACTATATCGTAAGAGATAATAAGAAAACTTAGGTACAAATTGAATGATGAGTCGTCTCGTAGTTTACTATGTTTAAATTTCATGGTTTAAAAGTGTGCCTCTAATGTCTATTATGCACAAATCTATTAATAAAGATTAAAAATATTTCTCAAATTATTTTTAATATCATGAGGTTACTGCCAAATGTAATTCTATTTCAGATTATTAAATTCCTAAGATTATTAAATATAATAATAATTATTATTATTACTATATTTCAATCATTCCTGATTTGAGTGATATTATTAGTAGAAGTACGCAAATGTTTATACATAATATACTTTTGCAAATAATCTCGCAATATTAATTTTATATATATTCCTTTACATAAATATAAAAGTTAATATCTGGTACAACAAGAATATATCAATGAATTTAATTTGATTAAATCAGGGACTTCACTTTTTCATTAATCGATTTACACTTTGCTTAATGCTATTTTGCTATTTAATAAAAATGTATGAATATACATTTCTATATTATATAACCTGTTATAAATACCAATAAATGCAATTGAAAATGTTGAAAACTTTAAAACTAACCTATTCAAAACTTTTCAAATTAAAAATAAAATAATAAAATATTAAAATAATAAAGTATTAAAAATTAAAACTGTTACGGAAATTCAAGAAATTTCAAGAAATTTCTTGACTTATTATTGTCTTGATAACAATTTCTTATCTTGTCTTGAAATCAATTTCCAATTTCTTGTTTTAATCTTGTTTTGATTCAAGAGAAAATTAAGACATGATTTCTCGAATTTCTTGATCTTGATACACTAGAAACTTACTGTCTTATTAAGTTGGAGAGAATAATTCGTTAAACGCAACCAATCTTTTGTCTTTTTCATTTCAATTTCAAAACGTTTTAAGACATTAAGACTTTTTTTTTTAGACATTAAGAACTGTGACAATTTTTTTTCTAAGGAACACAATTTAAATCCACCGCTGTGCCCGAGAGACGTCCAAGAATGTCCATAGATGTCTGCGCATGATGGAGAAGGCTCTTACTCCTCGTTCGCCTTCGTGAGAGACCGCGAAAAAGGCCTCCCGCGATGCATTTTGCACATGGACCGTGATTTGCAACCGCGCGTGTGTACACGTGCAATCAGCGTTACGTGCCACGTCGTATTGCAGGAAACATCGAGTTGTCGTACGAATATCCCACATCGGCGTCTTTCTCCGTGTCTTTTATGTCTCTGTATTCGTTCGGTATCCGAGATACCGATAGGCAAATATCTCATCGTAAATTACGCGTCGTGGAAAGCGAGCGACTTCTAAGTTTTCCTAATAGTTTTAACACTGGAAGTATCAATATTTTTACCCTCTAAAAGGATCAAGCAAATAAATTACTGTAAAAATAAAGTGATGAAAATCAAAATATTTTATCATTATACAGAGAAAAATGTATAGTATTATACGCTAGAATTCTAGTGAATTTTATGGAATTATCGAGTTCATGTAGGGATACGTGTCTACTTATGTAAAATTTTCTTTCTGGTAAATGAAATTGTCGTATAATAATCATTCTTACTTTATCGACAAAAATTTTTTCTTTAGCATTGACAAAATTTACTGCGTAGTAAAAAATATATATGTATAAAAGTTTTAACAGTTGTTTATACTCGTCAATCTTGAAAGTACGATTTAGTGTAAGTATAATTTACTTTACTAAAAGTATGATTTATCTTACTATAAGATAAATCACTTGAAATGATAATACTATAATCATAATGTACTTTTTATGATATTTTTACGCAAATATTTTTGGGCAAATAAAATTTATCACAAATTCGATAAAAGTATTCTGACTGTTTTTATCGAATTTGTGATAAATTTTATTTGCCTAAAAATAAAAATATCATAAAAAATACATTATAGTACATTTTAAG
This sequence comes from Atta colombica, assembly GCF_001594045.1. Classification (NCBI taxonomy): domain Eukaryota; kingdom Metazoa; phylum Arthropoda; class Insecta; order Hymenoptera; family Formicidae; genus Atta; species Atta colombica. Next base: position 412,715 of record NW_017259206.1, read on the forward strand.
ACTATTATTTTATAGTAAGATAAATCATACTTTCAGTAAAATAAATTACACTTACAGTAAAATAAAAACTAATCTTGTAAAGTATCCATCTCTCAATTATATATTTTTCTCCGTGTATAAAGGACATAATTATTAAAATGTAAGAAAGAATTTCAGAATTCTATCTTTTTACACAAAAAAATGTAATATTGATCTAAAGAATAGAAAAGATCAATAATCGCTCAGTTTCTAGTGTTAACTGACCTAAAAATAAATTGTTGATCTGTTAAATTGGAGGATTCCAGTATAGAAATAGTACGATGGTTGAACTTTTCAATTCCTGTATAATGCTCGATAGTTATATATACAATATTAAACAATTTAAAACCCATACAAACATATATTATTTCATTAATTTTATCATTGAAATAATGTGTATACTTTAAAATCTACTACTAATTTTTCGCATAACTATTTTTATTCGCTTTGCATCGACATGTAAGGCTGTTTATAGTTTTTAAATGGATCGTCATTAAAGCAGTAAGAAGGGAGTAAAAGGCCTCAATGAATTCTTAAACATGCCATTGCATGTTCTATAATCAATGATACAGCATCTTCGAGAGATTCGCAGAATTCTAAGAATCGACACGTATCATAAGGCTGATTCGTTTTTAATGAATTTCGAAGCAAACAAGATAGAAATTATTTTGTCAATCAATGATATACACTTCTTCAAACATTTATTACTATATTTTACGACTTTTATCTTATCTGTGTCAATGATTAATCACAGCAAATGCAATGATTAATCAAACACGTTATAAATACGTATAAATTTATGAATGGACTCAGTATCTTGAAAGTATAACTAAAGATGAGCCTTGATGATAATCCTCCTGGGAACATTTTATTCGCTTCCTTCTCGATAGATGGGTCCAGGGTTCGTGCATGCACGAGCTTCAAAACCTTGGCTGCAAGTTGAAGGCCACATCTCGTCGTGGCCCCTTCTGCGGCTCACGAAAGTCCTTACGAGTAGCCTCCCGGGTTGCTCCTTGCCGGCCATTAGACCGGACAGCGGCGGCGGAGGCTCCGTTCCTGTATAAAAAGCCCTCGCATACCAGACGTTCTCAATGAAATGAGGAGGTGGCAAAGGGAGGGAGGGGTCAGAGAGCGAGAAAGACAAAGAGGAAGACGGCGGGAAAGACAAAGGAGAGAACGAGGGAACGAGGAAGGGCAAAGGAATTACGGAAGAGAGACGGGGAGAGTCGCGAGGAGGAGTGGGGTGAGGAAACTGGGAAGTGAAGGAGGTAGATGCGAAAGAAGGAAAGAGGAAGGAAACGAGAAGTAGGGAAGATCGAAAAGGTGCATACGGAAAACGTAGGAGGGAAAGAAAGTGAAACAGAGAAACAATTGGAGAAAAGTAAAATGAGAAAAGCATGAAATAAAAATAGAAAATAAAGATTAATTAGATTAGCAATTATGAATCAAATTTGACAGGCAGAGAATCTCATGTTTCATTGCTAACTTTGAAGCAAGTAAAAAAACTTAATTATTTTTTATTAATAAATAATAAACTTAAGATTCTGAAGTTAAAGCTCCTGAGTAGCGATCACAGCCATATTGAATCATATCATGCCAGAAGCGAGAAATGACACGTTAATTTTTATTATGTGTTATTTATAAATAAAGACAATTTGGATGAAACAAAACGATAAGATTGCTTTAAAACAAAATTTTGTGAAAATGGATGAAAACTATGCTTATCCCCCCTGACAGTCAGTAAATAATCGTAAAAAGTAATAAGGCATGTGTAAATGAAAATAAGCTGCACATGTGCATTGAATAAAGGCACTTCATATTATTATTTTTTACTATTATTTATTGATTGTCAGGAAGAATAATCATAGTTCTGTCCATTTTTATTTTTAAAGTAAACTAAACTATTTGTACTTTTAAAGCAATCTCATCATTTTGTTTTATTATCCAAATTGTCTTTATTTATAAATGGCATGTAATAAAAATTAACGTGTCAATTCTCGCATTTGACATCATGATTCAATATGGCTGTGATGACTACTCAGGAGCTTTAAAAGGACTTAATTTTCATTAATTTTTGATTTTCGTGGAGTATTCAATTTTGCTTACGCGTTCTTAATATATTCGCGATAAAATTTGGAATTAGATTGTTGCATTTAGTGGCAAATGAAGATAAAAACGAAAGAGTGTATTTGCGCGTGCGTGCATGCGTGCGTGCGTGCGTGCGTGCGTGCGTGCGTGCGTGCGTGCGTGCGTGTGCGTGCGTGCGTGCGTGTGCGTGCGTGCGTGCGTGTGTGTGTGGGTGTGTGTGCGTGTGTGTGTGGGTGTGTGTGTGTGTGTGTGTGTGTGTGTGTGTGTGTGTGTGTGTGTGTGTGTGCGTGCTGAAACATTTTCGCAGTGATGATTAATGAAGCGGAACGCTTTACGCTTTTGATTTGCAGACAATTCAGAAGTGCATTCCGGATCGTCCCTTCTTCTTCGATCCAAAGCCCTTTTACTTATACGCTCGTTTTCGAAAGAATGTTGCCTGGTCGCGTATTGAGATACACCTGACTTGCGTGCCAACACCGGTTCAACAACCTGTAATCGTTCATGACAATTTTTTATTTAATTTTTATATTTTCTACTTCATCAGTGGTTTAACGCTTGCGACTAATTAACCGAGATGATAGTATACTCATTAGGAACTAGAATGATTAACAAATTTTAATAATGTGTAGACAAATTTAACCGCATCGAATAATTTATTCAGTAAATAGCAAGAAACCTGTTAAATACATTCTATAACAATTAACTTTTTATATTTTGAATGATTATATAGTGATTAATTGTAGTAATTTATTTATAAATTTTTGTTGCATAGATTGTTTACTGAATATAATCTTATTTGATATAAAAGTTTTAAAATAGCAATAATATCATGTCTTATTATCCAAACAATTGAAATATATTATGCTTCCTTATGAATTCGTTCACAGTTCGTCAACAGACATAGTTTGTCAGAATTTCAAGATCAAAGAGATGTATAGACAATATATAGATGTATTATGATAGAATATAGATTTAAGTTTTATTAATTTTGTTTGCTGAAGACGGCTAAAATCAATAGCCAAAATGTCCGAAATTTATATTATTTTTGTACCATCTATTAAATAATATTTATAAAAAATTTTTTGCGCATTTACAACACTGACTCCATATTAACCCTTTTGAATTTGTTATTTTTTTATATACAATTATAGGAGTCCAATTACTTATTTTTTTACTTCATTGAAATATAATTGATATTCAGTGAATTCAACAGTTGAATTGATGTAGCTTTCTAGATCTAAACGTCTGATTTGATGATCTAGAAGACTACATCAATAGCAGCAAGTGCTCACTCAACTGTTGTATTTACTGAATGCGTTCAATATTATTGAGAATATTTAACCTTGCTAATTATTTAAGTTTATGTAATTCAAAATTAATTAATTTTTTTCTCACTAATTTATTTTTTAATTGATTAATTTTCTTACTAATATTTTATTTAAAAAATTTTTTTCTCTAATATTCGACTTCATCTGTTAATGTATGATCTTTTTTCTATGAAAATTTTTTATTTTCTATCTTTTAGAACATTTTAAACATATTGACAATTAAACAATATCGTATAATAAATTTGAACAGACTATGGTGTAAGAATACTAGGTTTAACATTGCGCATAATGACAGTTGAATATAATTTGGAATTAATTTTTGATTGGTGTTAAATTTCTGACAGTGACTTTATATTGGTTTATAATTTGGAGTAAAGTTCTGATCAGTCATCCAACTTCACGAAAATATTACGTTGATAGAACAGATTAACAGGATTAAGAAAATTTGTGATATGTAAAACATATTCATTGTTTTCATGCTTTTTAGCATTGTCTCCATCAACAATATTGGATTTTAAGGACACATTCGATTTTTTGATTATGAATTTTGATAGACAAATTTAAATTTATATAAATAAGTAAAATATAATCCAATTTTTATGATATTTTTACTAAAACCTCATCGTTAAAGCTTTTACAAGCAAGAATTTTTTCAAATTTTTATATCCGAAACAATATAAAAATAGTCTGAAATATCAAACAATATAAGAATCTGCATTAGTTAAATTAATTAATATGATTTTCAATTTATTATTACATAGAGACTTTGTGCTTTACTGAAATATATCTTCATTGATTAAATCAATAATTTCTCTACTATCAATATGTATATGTTTATATAATTATTAATATATGTATTGTACATGTAAAATCACAAATTGTAATATCTCAATACAACTGTATTCAAATCTGCCATTCGAAAGAAAGACTTCTAATTATTGTGGTTGTGGTGGCGAACGTGTGCGATTAATTGACGTCTTACTTCGGCGATTGTTGAAACTTGGCGTTGACTCGAAAAGGGCGGAGTCATTACGTGCAATAAATTCGCTTTCGACCGATCGCTCGTATCGCGATTCGACATGTGGCCGTATTGATACCAGCGTGGCCGCGAGCACGAGCACACTCAGGGGAGCAGCTTGATTATTACTCTGTAATGGTTTTCACATGTCGCCGATGCCGACAAATGACTTTTCGATTTGAAATAGTTATCGCTAAGAGCCGTGGTCTGGCCCAGCTTGGCTACCCTCCCCTCGTTATGCGTCGTATTCACTGGTCATCCAGCGAAACATCTATCGGATCGACGATGATATCGACGTGAATGACGGCCGATGAGTTTGCTATTCTCACGACGATACACCTCCAGACAAAGTTTGCATATCTTAACATTATTCTCAAACGTGCGGCGATTTGATCTAAATGTTACACACAATGATGGTTAGAAAGTTATCTGTGGCTTTACGAGCAACATGCTGTTAATATCCATCGAGGAATTAATACTAATCTCAGACTATTTTAATAAAGAGCGGCATTTCTTAGAGCAGGATTACGGCGTCGTTTAACAGATTATTTAATGAGCTGTAAGGCATCTCATGTTCCAACATCGAAATTAATATTATTTCGCGGTCGAATGCCGTAATCTTGTAATTGCGAATTTGCTCGGATGGAATAGTGGTCGTGAACTGTTCTGACTTTATTGCGTGAGGATACTACTCACATATGAGAAGATACATCGCATGATAAACGTGATTAAAGAATTGCTAAGTAGAAAATGCAGACACTAATTCTAATTAAACTCAATTAAAATTTATGAAACGATAATTTTCTTTCTGCATCTGTATATTATTTTGTTTAATGATTTATCAAATTAAGTCAATGATCTTATATACTTACAACTAATTCCTTTTATTTTTTTTAATAAAAAATATGTAGATAACAAAACAACTTCGCGAAATATCGAAATATCGAACGTGAATCCGATTTTAATGAAACTTTGTGTGTGTGTGTGTATATGTGTGTGTGTATGTGTGTGTGTATGTGTGTGTGTGTGTGTGTGTGTGTGTGTGTGTGTGTGTGTGTAGAATACATAGGTTTCATAAATAAATACATTTAGAAAATTTTAGTTGCGATCAATAAATGATTGTAAAGAATAAAACCTCTCTGTACATGTAAAATAGTTTTTAACTTTTATATTGTATTACAAAAATTATTCAAAATATTAAAAAATATTTTACACAAAAATCTTATAATAAAATTACCTTCATTTATGTCAATAATAATGTTTTAAAAAAATAATTTTGAAAAAATTAATTTTTTAAATAATTATTTTTTTTAAATAATATTATTAATGTAGATAAATAAAGATATAGTAATTTTATTATAAATTTTTATGTAAAACATTTGTTTGATATTGTGAATAATTTTTAAGAAAAAAAAAGGAACTACTGGAACTACTTTACATATAAGAAATGATGATACATTTAATAGCAATTAAAATTTTCGAAATTTATCTGTTTTACGTAATCTACACATATACAAAATTTTTTTTAAATTTGATTTTCACGAGATTGTCTGTGAATATTTAAGGATTGGTATGAATATTTAAATGAGTACCTAAGAATTATCATTAAATAGGTATTCGCAGGAAGATGCAATAAGGGGGAAATATCAATTTATATTTACAATTTTTTCATCGAATACTCGTTGGCCATTCTATGCACAAGCATAGATGTAAATAGTTACGAAGATGAAAACACGTTTGTGTTAATCGATGTCAAAAAAGATTTGACGAAATATAAAAAGGTTCGTAATTTCGGGAAATACAGTCGTGAAATATATTTATTTATAATATTTATAATATTTAATACACTAATAGCTAAAGTTGTGCTGCAATGCTTATTGTAAAAACCGAGCATATGATATAAAAATATGATATAAATGTTTCGATTAGTATTTCGTAACAGTCATGTAGTTGGTATAAAATTATAATTTATAACTTATACCTATGTGTAGAAGTTACAATGGCATCTTTCATTTATATGTGGGAGAAGATAACAGTAAATATAAAACATGATTTTTCATGCTTGATCACCATTATTAAAATGATTTTATTTGCTTTTTAAAGTGCTCTCTTTTATATTTCTTTAATTTATGTTTTATTATACTTTTGTGTTTTTATAATTTAAACTTTAAACTCTTGATTGTGTATTGTAGATAAGTAAAACATACAAGTTTATATCGCGTTTAATTGCTTATGACAAATTGCTTGTGACAAATTTCTTTTCTCCCGTAAGAGGTAGCATCTTAAACGCATGTATAGAGGGAAGATGCTACTTTTACAGGATATAACGTATCAATTTTTTTTTTTTAATATAATAGGTAATACCAAAGTTTAATTCATTAATTTGTATCAAGTATATTTTTATATTTTTTAATATTTTTTTGTAATTTAATTCAATAACATTAAGAAGTTTTTAAAAAATAAAGATTTAAATATGGCATCTTTCTCTGAGTTATTTTACATTTGCTATAGTTATCAATATCACTTTATACATTCGATGAGCAAAATTACTTACAATTAGAAAAAGAAAAAGAATAATTCGATAAAAGATTTTCTAATATAGTAACATAAAGATTTTAATAATTTTTCGACTGCCAATGTGGATGAAAGTAGTCAAAATAAAATTCTGTATTTTGAAAAGGATTTTGGCCCGCGTGTAAAGTACTACTGTAAGCATTTGGCACAATTCAAAATTCTGTAGGGCCATTTGAATGCTGGGACACAGCAGTCTTCAGTGAGCAGGATGTGGTGCACCACAAAACTTTATTGCTCGTTAAATTGTAACTTACGCTTTATACTTTGGCGCATATAATCAGTATTATGTCCTTCTCCAAGTTTCTGAGCCAAATATTACGCAGTTGAGTATAAAGCCATTGTAAGTATTCTTTCGGTCTGCCATTAAATTATGCCATTTGCCGAATATCTCGCGATGCTATTCAATATTTATAGTTTTGTATTTATATATTTATAGTTTTGTATTTATTATACACAAAAGATATACGAAAGATATTTATAGGAATTCGTTTCGATTAAATAAATTAATTTTTAATTAGAATTATGTAGAGTAAATTTTTTGTTGAAAGCTTGAGTACGAAAGTAGCTTAATTCATTTTATTAAAGTTTGAAAAAATTAATCTTGAAACTGAGAAAATAAATTTATTTTAATTTTTCCAATTTATTTTTCTTAAAAAAATAAGTTTGAATAATTATTACATTAATTATTATAGTTTTTATTTGTATCATTTTATGATTAAAAGATTTTTCTAAAATAATTTAACTTTCTTAACATCGACATATTTGAATATAAATATCTAAAGTTATTACCGTATAACGTGATTATTATTTTAATAATTTTAATTATTAAGTGCCTAATCGTTAATTTAAATTTTTATTTACATTAATTTACATTATAATTTTTGTCTAAAATCTGGCTCATTATTGCAGTTAATCTAAATTGGCAGCCATTAAAATTTTTTTGAATACATTGTACATCTGGAATGAGATTTTTATCGGGATAAATGCTGCAACTTTCGAACAGGCGTCATCGACCTGCAGACAGAAGAATAAGACTGCCAAGCCTAGGATATGCTCCTGCATGGCAAACAGATGTATTCACAGAAATCTTCACTTCCTCTGCAAATAAAATATACGCGTAGACGAGCGCTGTGGCAAGACATGGCGCAGGAAGTCCAAGTATATTCTGAACGATTCCACTTCTGACTAGGCGATTGCAAACGTTGTTCACTGTTCGCATAACTATCAGAGAAAACGGTCAACATGCAACATGAATCGATAGTTTGTAGACTTGACACAAAAAGGATATGCATATCATATGCGCATAATTAGCTATTATTAGCGCATTATTAGCTATATAGAACCGTAAAGCCAACGATCTATCTTGGGATTTCTAATATTGCGATTTCAATCTTTTATCAAAAATCGGAACAACAAAATCTGTAATCATATACACGGTAATTCCGAAGTATAATATTCTGAAAAAATATTTAAGATGAAATATAATTAATATATATAATATATAATATATAATTTTTTTCTTCTCATTAAGAACAATTGCGATTTTTAGAAATGATTAAAAAATAATTTGAAATGGATATAATTTGACATTATAAATTTAACTGTGAAAATCCTTAAATTTATGATGATTTTGTAATATACGATGCGTGTCGTTGATCATTTAGATTTTATCATTGGATTATTTTTCTGTAATTTTTTAAAGTACACGATATACATGAGATATATATATATATATATATGAAAAACTTATATTGTACAAGAAACGTATTTTTTAAATTTTTTCTTAAACCAACTGACGTCGTCGCAATATGTGTTTCCGGTATCGTCGCGTTTCCTGCGGGGATAATTATGAAATTAGTGGTGTATCGGGTCATGAGTACGCTAACCGCAGGGTGTAGGCGAGGAACTCGCCCAAGATCAAATCCAAGACACGGAAGCAGTCTAGTGTGACCCCTTTGCCGTTCTTTGACCAAAAATACATCCGTATTAGTAGATTACGGGAAGCAAACTGACCAATATGTTCACGAAAAGGTCAATATGCTTTCGCTTGTGCAGATAACCAGCAATGTTTGTTCCTCTTTATCATATGATGAAGTTTCTTTAAAAGAAGTATCTTTATTTATAGATGTTCTTCAATAATCCTACTTCATATTTGAAAAACATTTCTAAACATTTCCAAACGCCTGTCTGTGATTGGTAGAATTTAATTAGTTTGTCTTTAAGAATTTTGAAGATTTAATAAATAAACTCTAAGTTAATAGCAAATATATAAATGTTAAAAATAAGAAAATATCAAATAAATCATACGTAATAAGTTTGATTCTCGAGTGGTCAATCTAATAGCTCGGAAGCTGTCATTCCTAAACACGTAGCTTCCTTCTCCGCGGTAAGTCTCCTCCGCGGTAAGCCTCCTGTCTAGAAAGACAAGAGGGCTTCAGCGCAATAGCCCAGACTTCCGCAGGTAATGTAATAAATAACCTCACCGTCTTCCCCATTCGTCATTTCCTCGGCGAAACAAAAAGGTGGCCATATGGTGCCTAACTACGCGCACACGAGAAATGATAACATCGAAGGAAAGGGGAGGAATTTTCGTCGCGAAGATGGCGTAATTCTACTGTCAAGTTACGGAAAATATATTTTGGCAGGAGAAGATAAGATCACTTTAGTCTAGTAAATAGACTTTTTTAAGAAGAAGAATATAAAATGATAGTCATTAAATTGAATTGCTACAAAAGTGGACTTGCAACGTCGCCGAGACTATTTGCGCAAGCAGCCTGATATCATCTCAACTCCTGGCAGTTAATTTACTTCTAAGTTATGAATTTACGAGCCTGGAAGAATTATCTAAAAATTACAATTCAAAATTAATGCATAAATTTCTTGTATTGAAATTAATTTTCACGTAATATTTCAAAATACACAATATGCTTGATGAAATAAAATCAAGATATTAACCCTTACATAGTACATAGTACATACAATAATTTTTTATACTTCACTTATCTAACGCACGATGGGTATCATTCGTGTTCCAAGTTAATTTTCATTGCTTTAAGAAATATACAAGAATTAATTGATTTTTACTTATACTTTAACATTTAAAATATTCTAGAAAATATTTTTAAGGTTGTGCAGGGGAGACTTGTGTAGGCGAGAAAGAATACTTGTGTAGGGGAGAAAGAGGATACTTTTATTATTATTATTATAAACTTTTACACTATAAAAAAAAACTTGATTAATGTATTACTTTTTCGTCATATAACATTTTAAGAAATTATTTTAAAATGTGTTTCAATTGTCCCTAGTTATTGCTCCAATTGATCCCGGGGATAAGAACAAAAAAAGTAAGGAACAACTTTTAGAAAAAAAGCGTGTTTAACAATTTTTTTCAAAAATTATATTGAAAGATAGTTAAAGAAATAATCTAACTTGTAAAATAAAAAAATTATAAATCAGTTATAATTTAAGTGCAAGAAGCTTTAGAAGCAAAATTGTTACTTTCATCCCTGGTCTTTTCTATATATAAAAATTGTATTGTTATATAAATACTGAGAGTTAATTTAAAAAAAAAATCAATAAATTTTGATACATTAAAAATTAATGCAGAAAAGAGGAAGAGCAAGAGAGAGAGAGAGAGAGAGAGAGAGAGAGAGAGAGAGAGAAAGGGAGGGAGAGAAAGAGAGAAAGGAAGTTTATCTTAGAATTCATATACATTTTAAAAGTATAAAATTTATATTTCTATATTTATATAAACTAGATTTTATTGTGTTCCATATTAAAAACTTTTTGTTTATAAATTATTAATAGTAATCCACTTTTCCTTTTTACTGTGATAATACTTTTAACAGAATTAACTTTTTTTTCATTGAGGAATTGCAATATTCTTTTTTCATTATTTTTCTAAATCATTTTTATAGGATTTAAAACTTTTGTCATCACAAAAGTAGTTTTTCTTAACTTCTCGTTTTTCATGAGCTATTCTCTTCGAGGATCTTGAGTCCTTCAAACGGAGATACCGTCCGTGGGAACTGGAATTATTTTATGATGCTATCCAACCATTTGGTTTCTGTTTACACACTATAGAACAGAATTCTTAAAAACATCTCCTATTTTCTGTTAGTAATGACAATGAAATGTATAGTGTTTTACTCTCTTTAACAAACTATTATTCAAATAAACTTTTACAAAAAAGATTTATATCTAAATAGTTTATATCTAAATAAAAAGGGAAACAAGAAATGATTTCGTATCTGCAATGATCTGATTCAAAATGGCTTATTTTTGAAAGAAGTATACATGAAAAGAACAGTTTTACTAAAGTATGTAAAATTTAGCAAGATATCAATCTGAAAATGATTCTGTGTAACTATCAAAATAATTATATTATATAGAACGTTCAAGTTCAAGTCTAGCAACGTTAGTTGCTAGAATGTCTAAACTTTTTGCAGCACTGCTCATTGTGTGCTTGAGCGTTCTACATAATTATTTTGATAGTTTGACAAAATTATTTTCAGATCTGTATTAGTTAAATTTTTAAATACTTCAGTAAAATCTTTTTTTTTGTATGCTCAACAAATGCTAATACTGTAATAGAACTTTATTCTACTATCCTATTATAAATTATTTGTAGGAACACAAAGAAGGAACGATGTTTACTTAACTTTCAAACTGTTTGCTAATCAAATAAACATAACGTTAGCAAAATCAAATCGCAATCCTGACAAATCGCATGTTATATCACGACAATTATGTGGGATATTCGATAATGGGCGCGATTTCGTGAATAAATCGTAATCCATGTTGAATACCGAACAATTTTTTTCCTTCAGGAAACTTCACCAATGTAATCCGATATTCGTGCGTTAGTCTTCTGACAACGCGAGGTCGAATGAGAAATCTGACTTCCGACATTAAGGCGAATCAAATCCATTATTCTAAGACGTCGGAAAGTTATCATGTACACACAATATATACATATATGTCTGTACCTATAAGAACCGCGTTGGGATTCCTTCTTTTCTGAAGGAGACGCAATTATAAAGGACACGAATCTCTCTCCCTCCTTTTGTGATGCGCGCGATCGTAGAATCTGTGGCTTTAGAGAGATAAAAGACCGGAAGGAGAAAGTTCAATGGCTGATCGTCCCGAAGGACTCTCCCACGGTTCGGCAAGGAGTTCCTATCTGTTCCCCACGGATTTTTTTTTCTACTTGCTTTCGTTCCGTGCAAATAGGTCATAGTATACGCGTACAGATTCACCTACACCTCTACCGAGCCCGGGCAGTTTTCATTACCCGGATGTCACCTGGTAACTCCTCGCGCTCGACATCATCGCAGGAAGACTGTGAAGTACGTGAGAAAATTTTTTATCTCGGTGTGATCCTTTAAAAGTTTCATCAAAATTAAAAATTGAGATAATTGATTAAATATCACTTGCAGCCATAAATATAAAACACCCCATTAACGTATTATATACATTATATACATTAACGTAAACGTTCTGTACCTAACAAAAAATAAACAGTTTTTTATTACCATCTTTTCCAAGAAAACATACAATAAATTGAGTGTGTGTTTTATATTTATCAAAGTTATATAAATAAAGCAACTATATAAAAATAATATTAGAGATAAATCGGTATCGTATAAACTGATTTCAAACTATTACATTAATGTTTTTGTCATTAAATTAAAACATATATGTGGACTTTAAATTGAGAGACTAAAAGAAAGCCTTATGAATTCGTTTAAAATAGATTAATTCCGCAGTATATTATAATCTCAATTGCTTCATTTACACTTTGTCACAGTATAAAAAATTAGTTAGTTCGCGTAATATCGGGTTGATAGCTGCAAACATTCCTTGGCTGCTATTTCGAACGTCGTGGCACGAGTCGAATGAATTTTTATGCCACAATCTGCATATAATGATGCAGCTTATTACACCGGATGTGGCACTCCCATGACGAGTATATGCGCGCGCGCGTCTGCGAATCTTTATCTAAATATTCGATTAAAGAGTGCGCCCGAGTTGCTCAAAAAGCGCAACCCTCAACTTTATTACCGGAAGTGACATATTATTGCTACCGCATTATCACATAATACGTCAATAACCGACCGTTACCAGAGGACCCTTTCTCAGTAAAGTTTCGAAATTGTCTTGTCAGGACGCTCCATCGCATCGGGTTGGCTCCTCGACAGGATGAGAGCACTCGCGTTCCGCTTTTAACAAAGTTGTTACGCGATGCGACAGCTGAAGACTCGCGGCACTCGTCCGCTACTCGTAAATATTATAACAATATTTAGTTTCAAAGAGATTACGACGCCTCCGAGCGTCTTTAGAAAAGAGCACACGTGACGTACGATTAACCGACTGACTTCCACCAGCTGTTTATGCGGTTCATCCAAAAAAGGGTTTTTTAGGGTTTCCCTTGTTTCTTTTTTACCGAAACCAGAATGCAATTCTTTCCGCCTTCTTAAACTAAGGGAACCAATCTGAGTCATTTCCTTTGTCCATAAAGTTCGATCTTTAAGGTTATCTTTAGAGAAATCATCTGTAGCATATAGAATGGTGATTGATCTGAAAGTATGAGAAACGCGACATGACTTCGGTATGAGGGTCGAAAGTTGTAAGGCTACTTCAAAGCACTTCTACATAGTCATGGATTCGATGTCGCGTGCGAACCTCTCACGGGGGCTTTTACCGACGCGATATGCTGATGAATAAACCCCCATGAAAAGAGAGATAGAGTGCGAATCGATGCGACATACAAACATACGCATATACATGCACGCATGTAAGATCGTCTCTTCATGGGTACCGCGGGACGAGTCAATGCGATGCATCAGCACACAATGCCAACTTCGTTCGTAATTGCGCATGGAGGTAGGCAGATGCGCATCGCACAGCCCCTATATTTAATGTGCCCCTGGTGAGAATCTTTTTCGACTCACCATAATAACGCACAGGTAGTATGGGAATTCAAATTGCTGATAAAACACCAGCGTCGATGAGTCAATCGCGAGTATCAGAAAGCCCAACTGTTGTCATCATCGGTTGCTGTAATTTAGCAACCGCGTTGAAAGATACGCGTTAATTACATTATCTTATCTCTTTAGCGTAGAACTTGATATATGTAGAAAAGATGATATTATTATGCTTTATAAAACATAATAATATGATTTTTGTTTCACGCTTCGCTAATATTCTTGAGTTGAATAATTGACAAGTTCATATTGGTGAAAAAAGATATAAATAAATAGTAATTTTACTATTTATAATTTATTATTTAAATGTTCTTTCTCTTTTTATAATTAAATTATTAAATTACATTAACACATTTGACAATTTTTTCTTAAAGTTATTAATAATAATAGGAAAAGTTACTCCTATTGCAAACATTTTTTCTATCACTATTAAATG
>NW_017259206.1:427262-429015 GCF_001594045.1 Atta colombica
ACAAATCTCTATAATTTAAATTATACTATATAGAGGAAAGTCGTCAAAATAGGTTTTTTAAAACGATATCTCTTTATTTTTCAGAAATTAACTATATTTTATTAATACTAATAAAATTATGATCTGTTTAACTAATTAAAAAAGTACAAATTCATAATTTATATATTTGTGGTTTATTTCTATACTAAATTAGCTAAAAATGACGAATTCTATAAATGCGAAAATAAAATTCTCGATTTTCTTTTCAAATTGCATTGTTCACATAATAGTGACTATATTATTGATAATTGTATGTCATCTTAAATGCTTATAGTTTCCTAAATCAATTGTATTTGTATTCTCTTCTTAGTGCGATTTTCATTATATGATTTTAAATATAAAATTGGGGTGCAGCGTAAATCGCCATACTTGTCTATAAAACAGACTATGAACTAATTTAATCTTTATAATGTTAACACAATGTCATTGCTTATTTCGAGCTATAATTAAATCAATTTTAGATTAATATAATTAACAATTTGTTAATTATTAATTTTTAAGAAAATATACGAGCATTTTTTATTCCATTTTATAATGTTACTTTATAATGTCAAATAATGTCCCTATTGGAACTGAAGACAATGTGCATATATGGAAAAAACTCTTAAACTATTGCATTATTTGCAGAACAGTATAAAGTAAATATGCACATAATTCAATAAAAATGTTTTATAAAGTGAAAAGATTTTGAAAGATCTTGTATATATTCACTTGCAAACACTTTATACAGATAATTCCTGTAAAAGGGAAAGAATACGTAACAATACTGCCTACTATGTCAGTGTTTTGAAGCTTATTTTGTCAGACGCTCATTTTACTTATTTTACGAAAAAATTAATTATTGCAAAATTACAAACAGTATTACAAAAACTGGTTATACTATCTGATAAAAGAGACACATTTTAGTTTGTATTTATGTTTTTAAAATTTTATTTTTACCTTGTTTAAGAAATATTGTCTAAAAACAAAATAAGTATGTCGGCAACTTTCGTTTATCTTCATTAGCCTACTATTCAATTTATTGAAAATGAAAATCAAATGTGAAATGTTTTTATGTATTAATTTATTCTTTAATTATTATTATTTTTTAAAATATAACTGTGTGCATTTTTGAACTCTTATTAGACTTTTATTTTAATTTTGTAATTTTATTTTCAAGAGACCTTACTTATTAATTTTATATTTACTTATATTTTTTAAAAGCAGGAATTTAAGTAACGCAAATCTGTTAACACAAAAAAACAATATTAGTTCAATCAATGATTAGCTATGAAAAATAATCAAAAGTTATACAAAATTTCAGTTTTATTTTGCTTGGAAAAAGTCTTTGTAGACTGAAAGAGCGTTTAATATCTTTTGATACATGCTGATATTGTTGAATAAGCAAAGAAGCGCAATCGCTATGCATTATTCTCCTGATAAAGAACCGTTTCGTTTCGATAAGGAGGAACCGTTTCGTACGATGTATGCGATCGAGGGATCGTTTGATGTGAGTGCCGACTGTAACAACTCCTCACGTACAATCTAAGTCGGGTCAAACCGGACTGACAACCGTTCTGCCTGTGAACGGAAGACGCCCTGGCATAGCCAATGAATTCGTCTGCGACCGAATGGTAATGTTACTGCGTGCGGTCCTTATGTTGACGACAGAGTGAAGAAGAGAGAGAGAGAGAGAGAGAGAGAGAGAGAGAGAGAGAGAGAGAGAGAGAGAGAG
>NW_017259206.1:429115-434284 GCF_001594045.1 Atta colombica
GTGTAAGGGAGACACCGGGGAGGAAGGGCGAAATAGCGAAAGAGCGAAGGCAGAAGAAGAGGGAGGAGGAAGAAACTACGCGGTCTGCTACGCGTCGCGTCGTGGACGCGTGCGTGTGTAGTGCGCGTAACGCACGCGTACGTGCGGTACTATAGCATACGACAGTTTGCAATTTATTGTCTGGACTTCAATTTGCCAAGTGAGTGGCCGTGGGCGCTACCGCCGCTTCCGACGGATATTCGGCGTCGAAAATTGCCAATTGTCTCAATGGAACTCGATTCATATTGTGCACCAACGTTTACACTGCGCAGCAACAACGCGCGAACATGTACGCACGAATGTATTGTAACAACACGCGTGAGGTTTCTTCGGTAAACCAACGATGCCGCGAACCCCTCTTGACTTTCGCAGAAACGTCAATCAATGGGAGTTTCTGCGATAAGTCGTTTCTACAGTCGGCGAATA
The DNA here is from genome assembly GCF_001594045.1 of Atta colombica. Classification (NCBI taxonomy): domain Eukaryota; kingdom Metazoa; phylum Arthropoda; class Insecta; order Hymenoptera; family Formicidae; genus Atta; species Atta colombica. Next base: position 429,581 of record NW_017259206.1, read on the forward strand.
GTCGTAAATTTATGTCGAGAATGATTGCATAATCGACACGGAAGAAGAGGGTTTGATTCGGAGAAGTCTTTGAAAAATAAAATGATGATAATGTTGATAAAGAAGAGAAATAGGCAACTTGTTAATAAATATATGTATACTGTATATATGTATACTGTAAAATAAGATACTCATGTTAACTCTCATAGAATTATAAGTATCTTTAATGTAAATAATTTTAATCCTTTGTGGAATTTTCTTGTGTAGTAAAGAAACTTGAAGAAAACTTTTCTAAAGGTTCGGGTCACTGAATTTGATTCTGCCTCAGAATTTTAAAAATTTCAAAAATTAATTTGATTGTCATTGACAATCCATGTTGAAATTCTTGATATCGCTGAATTTGAATGAAACGCATGAAAAATCGATTTTCTAAACAAGTAATTTTTAATGAAAGATCATCAAGGATGCGTTCCGTTTTTTACGCTTACAACGCTTGTAAGCATATAATTTGTCCTTGTTTAATACAGATAACAAGCATGAACTGACGTTTAGCATATAAAAATGAAACATATTTCTAATATCAAGGTTCATGTTTAGTTTGAAAGTCAGTATGACGCTATATATTAACTATTTGTAGCACTGAGCTTAAAGTAAGGCGAAATATGAGAAAGATTTAAATTAAAAATTCTTTAAAATCAAAGTTTAATAATTAAATTATTTTTTTGAAATTATCTGTTCTATTCACTATTTTTTTATTTTTTACCTCAGATTCAAATAAAGCGTTTTCAAATTACCTCATAGGTTAAGTTTTATAATAATTAAACGAACAGTTTACAAAAGAGACTCCAAATAGGATTATCCGTCCATAATGGATTAACTTATCTAATAAATAATCATATATATTATTTAGTATAATTTGCAGGAAGGTTTTACGCTTTCCGCACATTTTTTTGTAAATTTGCTATTACAAATGTTGCGTATAAATTTATGATCATCGTTGAGCTAAGAGGATCGGACAGGAAGATCTCCGGGTGTTCCCTATTCCGATTAACACGGCGGAGCTGTTAGTAGAAAGTAACCGCTTGGTCACGAAATCGGACTGCCCATCTCTTAAGCGACGCGAAGGCAGTCGATTCTGCCGCAGTTGTTAATCCGCGCGATTCCATCGACTTATCCTCTCGCGAGATAGCGATTTACGTTTGGATCCCCTATGTGCTGTCCATGTCGAAATTAGCTAGTCAGCACCCAGATTGATGAGACGAGGACCGCCTCACCGACGTCGAGGTTTTATGATACGCGGGGATCGGGCTCCGTCCAATTAAACGCGGACATACTCGTCGAGGTGATATTCTTCGAGGGATTTCATTTCTCGCGTCCTTGAAGGATGTTGTTATCGTCATCATGATCGTATTCCCTCAGAATTCTTCATTAGGAATGTAAAAAGTACATTATTTTCAGTATTTCGATGGACACAAATATTTATCAAAATGTATTTAGATGTATTTAGACCGAACAGTTTTTCTAAACTATCTAAAAATTTAGTTATTACAAATCTGTAAATAATTTTTTATTGGATTATTGACATAATTATGTAGAACACTTAAGTTGATTGCTTGAATGTCAACATTTTTTGCAGCATTGTTCATTGTGCTTCAATTTACATAATTATTTTGATAGTGACACAATTATATATTTTGACACAATTATTTTTAAATCTGCATCTAGTTAAATAGCTAGATACTTCAAAATCGCTCTTTCCGTATATCTGCAAATATTTAGAAATGTATCTGAATATAAAAATTGATGCTTACATATACAAATATTAAAAAGAAGATTTCTGAAGATTGAAGATATTTCTATTAATAATTTCGATTACATATTTTCCGATTCATGATTAATATATTTATTTCATGATAAAGGTTTAATAGTTAAAATAATTGTCCAAAATTTCTCATATTCCTTTCACCTGGTCTCACATCCCTGGAACCGCGTACTTGATTTTGTGGATAAGTCGATGATCGCGAACGGAATTCCGATTCGAGCGATGGAAGTGCCGTGCGCGATGAAAGGAAAGAAGAAAAAGAAGGTAGAGAAAGAAAGAAAGAAAGAGAAGAAGAAAGGGGAGGTAGAGAGTAGACGGTGGGAAGGAAGTGCCGGGAAGGATGAAAGGCAACAGAAAGAAACGAGTACTACCGTCTGGTGGGTCTTTGTACCCATCGAGTCTCCATCTCTCCCTCTATCTCCCTTTCTCCGCTTTTTTCCTCTTTCTTCTTCTCCTCATCTCTCCGAAAGCAGCGTCAGTAGGACAGGAACCGTCGCTGGATTGTCTGGAACCGGGCTGGACCAGCTCTTCTTCTCTCTCTTCCTCTTCCTTTCTCTCTGTAGTACGGTTAATGTGATGATAATGTCTGCGCCAGCCAACGGGAGATGGTCGCGGGATTTGTCGATAGAATTCCCGAGTAATTCCGTTCACGGCGGGGCCGCTTGAAAAAAAAAGAATACAGAAGAGAAAGAGAGCGAGAAAGCGAAAAAGAAAGAAAAACTTCGCAAGAAGATAATGACCGCATGCAAAATCGCGGTACGCGTCGACGGATTCCCGTGGAGCCGCCCCTTTTCTCGCCTCGATGCGATGCTCTTCCTTGTCCCCCATGCGGGGGGAGGGAGGGGGGGCGTCCTTTTTTCGTCCCCTGCGGCCCCAAACTCTCAAAACTTAGTAAATTCCGAGTTAATACCGCGACGAACCGATCACGTGGCTGATAAAGAACGCCGCTCTGAAAAGGTTCATTATGAGGTGCATCGGCGCTCGACTTCTACGCGTTCTCCTAAACAGGAGCGAAGTCTGCTAAATGCAGGAGAACGATTCGACGAGCATAAAAGGCGCTTTCCGTAAAAATCAGAGCTCCAGGCTGAAGCCGAAAGGCAATAACACGGCCTGCATATGAAATGATAACGTTTACTTTGTTGGCTATCGGTGGAAAGACTAGCAATCTAAGTTGTTGATCACCGTTTTTTGTAACTGGTAATGTGCACGTATATGATGTACTTAAGAGATACTCTGATGATGCCATACAACCAATTTTCAGAACGAAGAAAAGATTGTATTCCATTGAAATCTATAAAACTTGTTTAAATTGATCTGTATACATAAATTATAGTCGATTACGCTTCTTTATATTTAAATAATCACATCAATCTTCCTTCTATATTTAAATATTAATAGCTCACAGTATTTTAAATTTACATTAAATATGCAAATAACATCACAAATTGCATATTATTCCAATCCTATATGATTTTGCTTTCTATAACAATTTTAAAAATATATTTCTCATTTTTAACTTTCGCTAAGAACAATTATCTTCATTATTGTTACACGATTTTCTTTTGATGCGGTGATTACATCTAATTGTAAGTCGATGCAATAAAGATATATAACACAAAAGTTTGCAGCGACGATTACTCCAACGTTATTACATAATATTGTTGGAACATTGCAATGTCATTGTAACTGGAATGATATCGGAATGGATTTGATTTATTATATGAGAAGTAATAAAATATGATACGCAACTGGCAAAACTAAAATAAACTAAACTCAATAAAGAACAATTGTAATCTGTACCTGCTCTGTAAATAGAGAATGTAAGTACATCGAACGCAAAATGTTTTGATTTGTGTTTTCATGAATCATGTAGCATGTGCATCTCAGAGATGAAGGACCGAAATGTGAGTCCTTGTGCTGGCGCATAACAGGTCGCTGTAGCGGGCGGTTCGCATCCTGTATGATATTTTTACGAGGTCCTTCTGAGAATTGGGATGCGCTGCGTGGGGCGAACAGCTGAGACCGAATGATAAGACGACAGTCGGTTGCTGGAATCGCTATCCCACTTATCGGCTTCTCCTTCAGTGAAACGCGTCCCTGACCTTCTCTGCGATTCGTGCATCCGCGCTGGAATTTATTCATGAAAAAAAAAAAGATTAAATGTTGAGCGAAACTATATATATATATATATATCTCAATGCAATAATACTGATATATCTGTTATTCCTCCAATCTGTTATTCCTCTGTATCAAAGAAGATATTATTTAATTAAAATATGATCAAATTAAGACAAAGATTTTTTTTTAAGATTTTAGAAACAGGATCGTTTTATATGACTAAATCAAACTATAATATCAATCAATAGAGACAGCCAATCACGATCAATTTAGATATTTCAAATATTATATTATTATGCATTTATTAAATACTTTTATTACATGACTGCGCGCGGATTATTTTTGGACTTTTAACGCAATCAATCTGAAATACTAATAATCCTCTCTAAATTAAATTTTAAAAAATCTATAAAGAATTTATTGCTTTATAATTTTCCAGAGCAAGTGTCTTAACTATTTCGTTAAGTCAAATATTACAATTACATTATTAGCCATCTCTTCATCAACATTACAACATAGCAAAAGCAAAAAATCTTTTTGTGATTAGTTTGTTTGATGAAAATACTTTGACGTTTATATTACGTTTGCACTGAGAAATCCAGTTTGAATCAATTAATTTCTTAATCAAATGTTTGGCTTCAACTAAATTATTTTATTGCATCAAGGATTTGTTTACTCATATCTAAACAAGAAATTAATTCAATTAAATAGGTTTTTCTCAGTGCATATGTATCTATAACACGTACAGTCAATTTTACAAGAGCGTGTATATATATATATATATA
>NW_017259206.1:434384-437081 GCF_001594045.1 Atta colombica
TAAGATGTCATTCGATCTTTATTATTATTCATTATAGCCTAATAACTAATTACACTGTCTGAAAGCTCGAAAATGATATTATGATCTTGGACTGGCCAACAATCTCCTAATATGAATCCAATAAAAAAAATTTGAGCATAATGAGAGAAAGCTTCAGAGAAACATATATAATCTGTAAAGCAATAGTTAAATTATCAAGTTTGGCAAATATAAGATCGCTTTCTCTCTGCTAGAAAACTAAGAAAACTAATCAAAAGCATACCCAGAAGCTTATCAAATAATCATTAATGAAAACGATAAAGATTAGGTGATGACAAAATAAACTGAATATACTTTAAAATTCATATTTTTACTATTTTAAAGTATACGTCCAATAATTTGGAAAAAAATTGATTGAATCGATTAAAAGGGGACCCTGTATATATTTTTAAATTCTATAAATTTTTTTGCAAATATTGTATTATATATGCTTTTGACAAACATTGCAAATCTAAATAAGTGTAAAAAATGACTTTAATGTATGTATGTCATTTAGTTTTCCATGTAGCGACACTATATTATACGTTTAAATGCGTAAATTTATATTTGTATGCGGAAAGAAAAAGAGAGAGGAGAGGCGGGGGGGGGGCGAGGGAGAGAGAATATAGTATATTATTTTTAATTTTTTACACTAAAAACTAATCACATACATATATTGAAGTTATTTTTTAGTCTTTTCTTTGAATTTGCATCTTTCTCGAAAGCATTAAATAAGCAAAGATTAGAAAAATTAATATTTTTACATTTTTTGTGTTAAATTCTTTTTTATCTTGTCCTCGGTTGCTTATCGCCGCGATTATGCATGTCTTTGTTCTTATAAAAGCCGAAAAATACACACGCGCAAATTCCTTGTGTTATATGCGCAACGACTGTGTGGCACTCGCGTTACTTGTTTGTACAATATTTCGTCGCGGCGGTAATGTAACTTTCTCGAAAATGCTCCGTAATTATACCGTTCGTGTCGATATGCTGCGTGACTTGAGGTTAGCCGGTGCACCACAAAACGCTCTTCATTATATGCGGCTACTCTTCGGAATATTCCGTTATCACGAACACTGAGACCGCACATTCAGATTTCGCGCGCGCACGCATGTACGTTATGTTCATACAAACGCAAATGTCGAAAATAAAGAAAAATTTGTTATTCACGAGCTCAAAAAGATTTAGTCTTATCTCATATACATAGATTATGGTGATCCTCGTAAATCTTAAAATAGAATAAAAATATAATAACATTATTTTTTTATAGTATATAAAATAAAATAATAAAATTTTGTGACTTACCTATCAAATTTTAATAATTTTAGTACTTAATTATAAAAATAATAATATAAAACAAAATAAATCCAATTATTCATAATATTCGATTACTATCCCTCCCCCCTCCCGGATTCAAAAGTCTCAGCTGTTAATTTGCCGTCCCTCATAAACAAAATCCTGGCTACGTCCATGTTATATATTTGAAAAATACGCATGTGATTTTTTTTTTATGGAAGAATGTTAAGAATATGTATAGCATTATTTTAAAATTTATAATATACATAAGTAATATTTATAATATATATATAATATATATGTTGTATATAAATATATAAGTTATTATATAATTATAAAATAATAATTGTTTCGATTCTGTTATTTGGATACTTTTTATTTAACTCCAAGTTAATTCCTTCTTAACAAAAAATCAGATAATTAAATGTAAGAAAATTAATATTGATATATGCTTTGTTCTTTAAAACATAGCTATAAAATTTTGTTTTAAAACTTTTGTTTAATACATTTAAATTAAAATGTTATTGAACTGAAAATTGTCTAAAATAATTTGACAAATGATGTTATTCGTATTTCTATATTTAATAGATTCAAAAATCATGTTGCGTATTTTTTATGAGAAACAGAAAATTTGTATTGTTAAATCTGTATTTTCAACAAATGCGATAAAATAGCGAAAAACTTGTAAAGTTTGCGTGTTAAGATACGTCTCTTACTTTTGTAACATAACGACGTATTTATTTCCGAGATATAAAAAAATCAGAGATATAATATTCACATTTGAGATATCGGATTATCTACACCCGCTCGATTTCTTATTTTTGTTAAATCATCGGGCATAGGTTACGGATAAAACAAACGGTTGCAGAGTAACACCGTCGCGACCATGATGTATAAATGTTTTAACACCTAATTTCATCGATCGAAAAGACGCCTTCGGCCGGTAATTACGGTAATTTAATTAGAAGTCATCTGGCGAGACGTCAACCACGCGTACAGCACATGCGCCTTATGCCATCTTGTTAGATAGCCTACTTTCTGTCTGAATTGAATTCAGAAAACGGACACAGTCGGGGTCGCCTTATGTTCAAGACGGTTATCATAGCACGGCGGACTGTCATTCGGTAGATGGCTCGATATAAATTAACTACTTTCCCATTAGGTATCTTTACAGAAAATTTAAATATTAAAGGTTGTTTCATTTTCTAATAAACTATGTAGTGTTTTGTCTAGGGAACGAAAAAAGAAAGAGAAAGAGAAAGAGAAAACGAGAATAAGAGTAAAAACTGCCTTATTCTTACTTCCGTTCTCTCTCTCTCTCTCTCTCTCTCTCTCTCTCTCTCTCTCTCTCTCTCTCTCTCTCTCTCTCGCGCGCGCGCTTTT
>NW_017259206.1:437181-442309 GCF_001594045.1 Atta colombica
TTTTATTTAATGCTTTTAGCTTTTAATATTAAGCGAAATGTGTTTTTGCCGAAATATAAATATTCTAATTGGAAAAGAAATCTGATTGAATTAATTGTAATTCTGGTTGAAAATGAGAATAAATCAGAATTTTTTAGTTTTTATTATAATTCTAGTTGAAATAATCAGAATTTCATTCTAATTGATATAATCAAACCTTTCTGGTTTGTCTATTTTCAACTAGAAATTTTTCTCAGTATTAATTTATTTATTTCTAATCATGCAATATATACTTTTGTAGCCGAACATGAGAGAGAATAACATTATTTTGCTGAAAGTAAAATTCTCGAATGTCACTTTCCGATAAGAATTAAAGCTTTTGAATTACATAAGTATAAATTTGTGTTCGGAATTACTATTCTTAAATTACTTTTGACATTTTCTGAAGACCCCACTCGCACGCGTTCCTTCATGAACGCTCGATACCTTCTTATCGAGAAAAACAAGAAAAAGGAGAGAATGAAAGAGAGAAAATAGCGGTGTTCGCGCGAGAGGGATGCAGAAGTGCGCGTGCCGAGCACACCTGCGTATTAGAGTAGAGGGGGATTAGCACGGGGGCACTTCGGGACACCTGGCTACCGTCTATCGTCTATAACGTAATAGTATTTTATAACGTAAGAAGCGTGTGCTCAGAAGGAGGAGAGGGAGAAAACGAAGGAAAACGAACGAGCGCAGAAAAGAAGGCATTGGGGTAGCCATGCGCGGTTAAACGCGGTTGAACGCGAGGGGCGGATAGGAGTACGACGCAGTTGACGTCTCGAATCGATAAAATCGGCTTTAACGTGGGCTAACGAACGTTCTCCACTAAAGTGCCCTCGCGACACCTGGTTCCAGTCTCGACGCCACGGGGAGGCTTGATTTCCGACATCGGAAATGACTTACGCAATAAGATCTCTCGTGTTTGAAGACTCGAGACCAAAGAGCCGAGGACAAAGGCCGAACTCTAAAAAATATATATATATTTAAATCTCAGTTTAAGCGACTTTTCGAAAGTAATGCAGTTGAAATATGAATATATACAAAAACTTGTACTTAATGTTTGATTTTAATGTGTATTTAATAATTAAAATCTTGGAAATACTGTGAAATGTTTACAATACCTTAAATTAAAATTTAATCATTAAGGCTTAATCGATTCTACTAATATAAGATTAATTTAATCTCAGTTTAATTTATTCTTTGTCTTTTCTAATTCTAAAATGTAAACATTAAGTTAAATCAAAATTAAAGTTAATTTTATTATTTATAAATCTAGTATCTTTACTAATGCAATTTAATTTTAATCTCGATTCAACTGACTCTTTTTCTAGTTTTAAGAATAAAAAAAAGATAAAGAGTAAGTAAACCGAGATTAAAGTTAATTCATTGGTAGAAACGAGTTTAAGACAAACAAATTTAAAATTTTTTTAATTTAATCCTTCGATATCACTCTTAATGTGACAATATGAGATTTTTTTATGTTGCTATCCTATAACTTTTGCATTAATAAAGACATATATCTGCTTATTATATCCTTTGATCTCCAGGTTTTCTATTGAAGAAGAAATTTATTGTAATATACACGGTAAAATATTTTTCATGCATGAATATGTAAAAATATGTATAAACATACATGAACACCCATAAATATGTATACCCATAAACATGTATAATTATATATGAAATATGTCCATACATCCTTTTTTCTTTTGTAAAATTATTTTTTAGTATAATAGAAATAATGTGAAAATAATGTGAAAATATTATAAATAATTAAAAAGATAATTTTCGCACTATTTATTCGCATTATTTTAGAAAAAATCAAGTTTGAAGAAATGTAAAAAATTATTTATATATAAAATTATGCATAATTATGTTATAAGCAATTTTTTTTACATTTTTCCAAACTTGTTTTTTTTTTAAACGAGCAATACGAAAATTATTCCTTTAATTATTTTTTACGTTTTCACATTATTATTTCTATTACATTAAAAAGTAATTTTACAAAAGAAAGAAGGATGTATGAGCATATTTCAATATAATATATATTTCAATATAATTACATAGTTCAAATATAATTATACATCTTATGAATATTTATGCGTATTTATGTATGTTTATACATATTTACATATATTCATATATGAAAAATTTTTTACCGGGATGTTCATTTTTATGTGATATTTTTTACAATATATAATATTGCAATAAAATGGACAGATTGACAGAGTTAGTAACATTCTGTTTATAGAAAAATTTCCTATAAATTTGTTTTAAAAAAAATGAAAAGACTGCGATTTCTAGGACAATCTATGCAAACCGATTACGTATGTTGTTGGCTGTCTTCTATTGAGGAGCACGACTTGATAAATTTCTCGATCGAGAGTCACTCGTACAATATTATGGACCAGCGGCGACGCCGCGACAAAAGCATTGGAACAACAAAAGTCCGCGTAGCCCGTGCCCACGAAATACAATAGCCGATGGCAGCTGCCGATTTTATTCGAGATCGCTTTCTTGGGGTAAAATTGAAAGCTAAGGAAATCGCGTTCGTGGTTTGAAAGCGAATGCGCGCCGCGAAAATTGATGACTGTCGCGAATCACAAATTCGTTCGCAATTCGTATTCGACTATTTTGATGTCAAAGACAATCTACAATAAGTCTTAGAGAAATCTAATACTAGTCAATTTATTAGTAGAAGACAATAATTAATTACTTATTTGGAGTACTAAAAGTACTGAAATATAGTACTTTTAATATTTAAAATAAGTAATTAAATTTAATTATTGTCTTTCAATATTAGATTTCTGTAAGATTTTATCTAATACGATTAAGTCGATTAGTCGATTCTAATTTAAATAAGTATAAAATGAGATATAAATTGCGAAGTATGTTTTTCACAAACTTGGAATGCATGTTCGTTCAATAAACCTACATATTTAACATTTTCAATATTTAGTATTAGTTAGGCATAATCAGTGTTGAGTAGTTCTCTTCATATATCTAGATATATATATATATATATATATGTGTATAGATGCATGTATATAGATATATGTATATCTAGATACATACATAGAGATACATTTTGTGTATCTAATCTGTACCTGAAGTACATTCAAATTCGAGTATTTGTATCTGTATCTAGATAAAAAGACACAACAACTTATTTTCAGATACATTTCTTCATTATAGTTATAATTTCATTTTACGTGTAATTATCGATTGATGCCATTTTGCAGAAAAAAAGCGACTTTGCTGTTACAAAATTCTACTTGATTGATCTTTCTCTTAGTTCCTCAGTGAATCTAAATGCAAATCAGTCATATTAAAGAATTTTACAGTACACAGCTGCTTTTTCTGCTGAATGCAACTAGTAATCTTGGATTGTGGAATTTCTAATGCATGTTTAATAATTAAGCTGGAAACACAAGTTTGAAGCATTTTTGATTTATAAAATTATAATGAATAATATCATCTTACAATTCTTACCCTAAATCGTTTTACAATAATTATAAGCTTATTTAATTATCTAAATGTATTTAATTATCTAAATGTAACAAAAATGAATGAATAAATGATTCATTCAATAACTGATACATTTTTTATACATTACTATTATTACAATAAAATTAATTTAAGAGTATCTGAAATGTATCTAAAGATATTTTTAAAGAATCTGATATCTATATCTATATACACTTTAATATGTGCATCTATATTTAAATAAATCTATCTATATTTAAATAAATTTTCATATATGTAACTGTATCTAAATAAATTTTAAGTATTTTACCCATCATTGGGCATAATTAAATATTAAAATATGATTATGACATTCTTGATGCTGAGTTCATTTCTGAGAATAACAAGATCTCGAAATGGTTGAGAATTAATCCTTCTATATAACTTCTCCAATTCGATGCTATTTTATTCATTTTTTATCTATCAATCAATGTAAAACGGATAAAAAAATTAAATATATATCATGAAACTTTTTGCTTTGTTAAACAACGCATGGACACTGTAAAATAGATGAATCCGAGGGTCATATCCGACTCTTTTTATCAAAGAAAGGTCAATCTAGAGTTTCAAAATCTATCATTATTATAAAAAAACTCTATAAACAATAAAGTTGTAATTAAATAACTGAAAAAATATATATCGAAAATTCCATACATATTGTTTCGTACTAAAAATTCTTGAGAAGATTTGGAAATGCGTCGCGTGTACCTTAAGGATCGTCTCTTCGCTTTGCGATTAATCGCCTAATTTGTACGACGATCTGTATTTGCCGTATGGCATATTGCACATTGCAACAAGAAGAAGAAGGGCGGCTCCACCGGGATACGTTACGTGTTTCAAACCCTCCGGTTGCTGAAAAAATAATTTCAAACAAGCAGAAACCGACGACGGTAGCGACAGGCCGAAAGACGTTACATATCGCACAAGGGTGATCCCTTAGCATGACAATAAGACATCTGCTTGGCACGAGCTCGTCGCGAAGGGTGCAAAGCAAGTGGTGGCAGCCAGTCTGGCTAGCCATCCTTAACGAAATCGGAATCCCGCGCTTCCCCTTGCCTCGGAATAATCTTCGGCGACGTTATTGCTCCGATAGGGGGAAGAAAGCACGAGAGAGGGTCCTTCGACGCGATGCCTCTCCTTTTCTCGCTGTTAACATCTGGCAGATTCTGAGTTCATCCATCTTAAACGCTGTAACGACGTGACGTATCGATCGGACTGCCAGACGCTACACGCATGCACGAGAATTGCGTGCACTGCTTGTGACTTGCTTGCGGTTTTCAATATGCGCAGCGAATTATCCGCGACACGTTGATGTTGAAGATAGCTCAATTGAAACATTTCATTATTTTTCATCGCTATATATTGTTTTTAATTATTTCTGTATGATATAATCATTTTTTAAATAATCTTATAACAATTTAAATTAGTATATCTATTACTATCTATTAATATTAATTATTTTTTTATCAAAAAGTTATATATGTAGAATATATTTTTTTACATTAAGTTTTCTTTAATTTACAGTTCATTTTCGAAGAAAATATATTTTTATGTTACAATAAAGATAAATATGAAATAATACATA
>NW_017259206.1:442409-449898 GCF_001594045.1 Atta colombica
ATTTTCGCATTTACATTATTTGCACACAGCTTTATAAGCCTAGATGTACACAAATTTATAAAAACATTGAAATTCCAAAGGAATAGTGGTGCCAGACGGCAGACGCTATTAAGCACATCCCACTTCTCGTTTTACGTTGTAACATGTCCAAATGTATCACAAGTGCCTGCTCTCCGATATTATGTTTTTAATATTATATTGCAGAAAATTCGCAATATAATATTTTTCGTATATTTATTCGAAATCCGCAATTTTAAATAAATATACGATTACATTTTTTAATGTAAAAATTTTGAATAAGTATAATTTATAATTCAATTAAAATATAAATTTTTGTATTTATTAGGGATACATTATCCTTTACTTTTGTAATAATTTTTTATCTTAATATTTATTCCAATATCAAGAAAACAAAACATTTTCCTTCCTGTAATATATATTAGAATTGATTGAGAAAATAATTAAGGATGACGTTTGTATTTCCTCTTCAAGCGCAAACTGAGTCTCGCGATTTATCCAACGGTAGTTGATAAAAGTTGCATCGATAATAAAAAAAATCGTGGCGATACATCACTCGCGGTGTTCGAGGCTGTCGTCGAAAGTGCTTGAGAAAGTGGCGGGAATGAGACGGCGTTTTTTCCACTAACAGACGCGGGGGATGATGATCAAATGATGCGGTTTATCTCCACCGCCGCGAAAAAAGGAAACAGGAGAAGAAGCGGCATGTAAAGTAGCGAGGCAATTCGTCTCCGGGATAATAACGTTTCGTTGCGTTCGCGATGCCGCGGAGCACACGCACAATTAATCAAATCCGCGCCATATGGCCGCCCCGCGGCAAAGCGGATTCGGATTTTTCAGTTTGTCGAAGAAACGTCTCGAGAGCTTCTTCATTGGCCGAAGGCCGGTGCTCAATGGTCTCGCGTAGATATTCGTCGGGTCTCCTCCCTCGCTCGTCCGTCACGAGAATGAAACGCGAATGCGATCTCGGCTGCCGAGAGATGCTCAGTGATGTAAATTATGACTCGCAAAAGAGAAGCAAGTGTTGCGAAATTGAAGGCGTAATGCTTACACGATATTGTCAGAAATTTGCAGTAAATCTTAACTTTGTCGATTACGTCACGCCTTCTTTTCATTTGAGATCCTTCGAGATGCGATAATCGAAGAGTTATCAATGCTTACATATTTGCGATTTTAAACTGTAGATATATTCTACTTATATTACAATTTTATATCATTAGTAATTAAAGCTTAATTCAAAATAACATCACATCGTGCAAGTAAGCAAAATGCAAGCAAGCATGCAAAATATGTGATTTTTTTAAATTTAAATATCAAAAACAATAATTTTTTTAGTCAATATATTTATATAGAATTTAATTTAATTTAGTTGACCCGTTAATAAATATGCAAGTATAGCTACATATTTTGGCCTGATTTATTTCTGTCTTTTACATGTTTCTATTATAAATAAGTTTTTAGATGTTTCTGTAAAGAGAGAAAGAAAGAGAGAAACATAAAGTAAATAAGTAGAAAAAAATTGTTCGAACTTATAACAAAAAAAAATGGAAAATTTAAGGAAAAAGCGTTAAATATTATACAAGTTACAATGCTTAAGAATAAATTAGGCAAAAAGGAATAAATAACATTGATGAACACCAAAAATGAATTCCATAGTCTCGATCGATTTAGATTATCAATTGAAAAGAGTTTAGGATATAATTAAATGTCAATTTTTCGATTTTAATGCACTTTAAATGTTACATTGTACAAAAATAAAAGACATATTTTGTTATAAGTGCTCAATCGCATTTTAAAGGAGTGAAATTCTTTCTTGAAAAAAATCAGTTTTTTTTAATGTATATATCATCTAAGCTAAGATGAGATATAAAGATATAAAACAATTTTAAACATTTTAAATAAAACACTGAAATGGTTTCAAGAATACTTTATAATATTAATAAGAAAATTTTTTTAATAAAAAAGTTTTTAAATTTTTTAATCGTTATTGCGAAATATTTTTGAAACCATTCAACTTTCAATGAAAACATTTTTTTGTATCTTTGACAATATAGACTTGTTAGACAATATTCACTCAGAAAAAAAGAAATCGATTTTTCAAGGAAGAATTTCATTTTTTTAAGTTCAATTACGATGAGTGCTTATAAAAAAATATGTCTCTTATTTTTGTATTTTAACATATTCAAAGCTTATCAAAATTGGAGGAAAACTTGATTATGTTTGCATGTTATTCAAAATCAATATTAAAGTTTATATTGTTACAATTTTTATTGTGAGTATAATTAAAAAAAAAGGAATCGTTTAAAAGGTTTTAAAAAAGCATTGACTTGTACGCACATTCGAGAGAACTCCGTTTATCTAAAAATCGATTGCCTATATTATTTTTGCCGACAGTTTGCGCACAAAAATTATTGCCTACAGCTCGATTGCACATGCATTTTTGCGCATGTCCGTACAAATATTATCCGTATAAAATTAAGATTAAATTAAGTAAGAAAATAATTTATATTTTTAAAGCAAAGAATAGTACATATCAAACTGTCAAAAGTGATGTAGGCAAACGATGCTGTAGGCAATCGATTTGTAGGCATAAAAAGTCATCTCTGCATATTTTTATTCTAGGTTAAAATAGCTTGACCCGAGATTATAGTTTTTTTTTTATTTTTTTGCTATTTTATCATTTAGTTATCGTTGATAACTTGATCATCTATCGTAACACATTGGTTATCTACGTTTTACTTACGTTTCATTTGCGAGCTATCACTATATATGCAGTATTATATCACATTTTTCTTTGCATCGTATTTTATTAATTTCTATCCCGTGTGACAATGGTTGTGTGAACATACAATTGAAACGCAAATAAAAGATACAAAAATAAACTTCGTTGGCGACCAATATGGCATATTATATGGCATTTTATCAAACTCTTGAAAACTTCTTGACCTTATCTCATAACCAAATTATATTCAACCAGCCATTCATATTTAAAGCTAAATTTTCAAGGCGGAGACTCTGTGAACAGAAAAGGATATTAAAATATGGCGCTTTGGAGAGATGGACATTGAGGCAAGTGCCGCGTCAAATTCTTTCTAAGAAACAGGATATGCCCGAAACAGAAGGAGCGGCACGGCTTCGACAAAGCAGTTTGACTTCGTTGAGGAACGAATTGCTAGCGGAGCTCTTTTTAACCTTGAAATTGGAATTTCTTGAATAATTTGAATTTTCTAGCATAAACTCGATTTAGTAAGTCGAATCAAGATAATTTTTATACACGTTACAAATATGTATATGAAAACGAAATACCGACGAAATATAACTGTGGTCTAAATTAAACGTCATTTACTTATTCAGGACACAATTTTTAATTTTTAATAAGCCATCACGTTTCTTACTATAGCATATCATATCTTACATCAAGATTATGTTTGTTACAATCTTAAACAATGTACTTAATTAGATTACAAATCTAATGATAATTAATAACTTAATTGTATCAATTAAGATCCGCGTATGTCAGTTATGTTTATTTCTTGTAGTTTAAGAATAATTTTTGATACTCAAAGCTAGTGTTTGTTATATTGAAGTCTATAGTCAATGTTCAACGATAATAAAAATAATGCAAAAATTTAGATATTATTAATTATTTATAACCAGAATAATGAGCACAAGCAATTTTATAACAATTTTATAATAATGAAATTACTCATGTTAAAATTTTCTTCGAAATTATTTCTACAGGTTTTTAATTAATGTAATATTAATTCTTACGTATATTAATTACCTTTATAATGTGTTGGAGTTTTCTTGTTAATCTGACAAATTGTCAAAACTGTAATTTATTATTGTTATTTATATGTTAGACTAAACTAGTATTTTTAATTGATTTCTAATTTAATATTATTTTTATAAGTATTTTCTTGTATGTAACTTTATACATACATTACGGCTGACTCTTACATTATTATGATAATTAATGTATTTGCACTCATATGCAATTAAAAATGAAAAAGTTTTTATCGGCATATATATCAAAATATAAATTATTTGGGCATTATATGAACATTATATAATACATTTATATAAAATGTGTGAAAATATAATTAAAAATACTAAAATGAAATGAATTTTTTATGGTTCCAATAAATAATCATACCGTATTTACAAAACATTTATTAACTCTTGAGACAATTTAAATAAAAATTGTCGATTTTAACATTAAACGTTTTACAATAAATTTTTTGAAAATCTTTATCTTTATCTGCTTATTGTATGTTTGCATCGACGCACACACGTGTTGAAAGAGGGAAAATAGCAGCAAAACACAAAGACGATAATGTCATAAGAAATTATTTCTATATTTATTTCAATCCATACCTTCAAACGTGTACTGTAGGAAATATATAGTATGTTGGGTCTGACTATGTTTATGACCTTTCGTGCTTTCTTCCGTGCTCAAATCTTTAAGATATATTTTTTTAATTAGTACTCGTTATAAGTAATGACAATATTAAAATCAAGATATACAGGCGCATCATCTAATTTACGACATTCTTTAAA
Source organism: Atta colombica (assembly GCF_001594045.1). Lineage (NCBI taxonomy): Eukaryota > Metazoa > Arthropoda > Insecta > Hymenoptera > Formicidae > Atta > Atta colombica. The sequence continues at coordinate 446,988 of NW_017259206.1, forward strand.
CTTCTGCGATACATTAACTTCAGGTCATCGTATTTAAAACATTGTTATGCGCATATGCCATTTAAAACTTATTCTCTAAATCTGAATCAGTCTCTAATTACTCAGTAGTATATTGGACAGTGGATAATCAGTGAATTTTAGCTAAAAAAGGAAGAATGTTTGAGCATTATATAATTAAAATACTGATATCTGCATGTTAATTTTTCAATTTTCTAATATCATATTCACTGAATTTACGGATTAAAATAAAGTTAGTTAAATCACATAATAAAGATTAGATAGGGATCTCACATTTCATTCATTAATTACTAGATATACTGATATCAGTGTCAAGTCATTATCCTGATGAAATATACTGATTCAGATTTAGAGAGTAAATCTTTCTTGAAAAATACTGTCCTAAATTATGTTTTTAACACCGAAATTGACTGGAACGATTTCGCGTATATAAAACTATCAATTAGATTATGAAGATTAGAAATAACCACTAATGATCGTTATAAAACTCACACGTATTTTATGTCTTTTGAAATATAGAAGTTGAATTCATACGGATCATTAAAGGAAAAGTATTCGGCGAATATAAAAAGACAAAGGATTGTATCATCTTAGAAGATTGACTAGCACAGCAAAATTAAAGGGCCATAACTATTTACAAGGTTTATATAGATGTATATAGTCTAATCTACTAAAAATGGATTTGCATAAATCAAATAGTGAAGAAACTAACGAAAACAAAAGAAGTGTCTGTCATTACTCATATTAGTAAAAATATTGAAAAATCATTCTGGACAATTGCCTTCTTTGCTTGAGATATAGTTTTTAAACGAATTCTCTCTGAATGAAACTATTCCTTTAACATCATTCCAACCAAGAATGTTTATTGAAAGCATGATGAGGGTTCATGCAGAATGTATGACATGCTATTTTAAATAATATTTACTATTATTTACCTAAGAAAGCTTGTTTATAAGTACAAAAGGCAAAAGAGAAGAGGAATATATTTTTTCCAATAATATGCGATTTTATATTGATGTCATGATTATATGCTTTTTGTATATTGTGCTAGTAACTAAAGTTGAAAATGTCTCGTCTGCAGTGAATAATTTAATGGCAATTGTAGGAAGAAAATATCATGTAGCTTATTTAAATATCTTTGGCCCAATATTAATTAATGAAACTAAAATAGTAATCGCTTATCCAAATGTATTTATAAATCTGCTGTGTTGTTTCAATAATAAAATTAATTTTCCTGCTTCTAAAATATCGTACATAAATATTATACATAAATGGAATCTCACTAATATCTTTTGTGTACCGTGGTTAACTTTAATTATCCTCGTAATTGAGTCCGAGTATAGAAACTCACTTGCATTGCTTCTTGCCATGGCTGTTGCGTTAAATTCCTATGATATAAACTTTCTTATGTATCAACGAATTGTTACGTTATACACTTCTGAAGTATTCTCTAGGAATTTTAAACTAATGATATGCGTAAATTGGGGTATCATATATAAGAAAGAAAATATATATAGATTTACTCCATATTTTATTAAGCTTTGTAAAAAAGCTATAAAGCTAATATCATCTATTAAAGTAAATGATAAAATATACGCTTCGTCAAATATAGACGTGTTTAATTATTCTCTATTGTTGAAAAAAATTAATAATACTCCAGGAAAGAATGATTCATATATAATTATATGTAATAATATAAAATTATATATAATTATATAAAAAATTGACATATTTTATATATCTATTTTTTCTTGGGACAATGTGAAGAATTAATAATCATTTTGCTTGATTACTTTTTAAATTTGAATCAGTGGATAGTCACTAATTACCCAGTAGCAGTTCACCCAGTGAAGTTTAATTAAAAAAGGAAGAAAGTTTGAGTAGAAGAATATAATTAAAATACTGATATTTGCATATTAATTTTAATCTTTTAATATTACATTCACTGAATTTATGTACTAAAACAAGATTAGTCAAATTACATAATAAATATTAGATAGATTAGAGATCTCACATTTCATTCACTGATTATCACTGGCATATTTGATACTGATATTAATGATTATTCTAATTCAGGTAGAGAATAATTAAAAAGTACTTAAAGAATAATAATTCGTTTCAATAATGCAATTTTGTAAGTATTATCATATAAATTATAAATAAGTTAATTAATTGTACAATAATAATTAGGAAATGATAATATTGTCTAATAAATTTCAATCCATTTCTAAATTATTTAGAAGTAGATTTCTTCGACGCGGAAGGTATCTTGGGTAATAAAAAGCACAACGCAACATCGTTATTATAGATTTTTAATTAATATAAGACGTTTCTCTAAAAGGATTGTTTTTTTTTAGTTTTGTTACGTGTCAAACTTTTGATTTATTAAATTGATTATGAGTTAACACGTCAAAATGATGATATCGATGTCGATTTAACATTGATTTTATCTAAATAATAATCATATTTCGCTGAATAATTATTACAGATTTACTTAAATGTAATTTTTAAAACCATATATGTTTTTACACCAAAAACATTTTGTACAAGTTATTTTATGATTTAATCTAACTTAAAGATGCAAGAGAAAATTAAAAGACACTTTTTGGTGACAGTATCATTACAGAAATATTTAATGCAAAATTCTTTTTATAATTTTGTTGACTACAGTTAATGTAATCCTTTGTGAAAAATGAAATTTTTAAGATAAGTAAACAGCTTATTTGTGACTATAAAGTTTTTTTATTAAAATTTTGTATAAAATGTCTAAATATTTATACTATACAGTATTAAACATTTTACAAAAGATTCATATTATAAAACACTATTATATAAATAATTATTTAAAAAATTATTAAAATATAACTTGATTACATATTTTATTATTTGTGCG
>NW_017259206.1:450424-466411 GCF_001594045.1 Atta colombica
GACAAATTGTTAAATACGTGCAAATACACACACACACACACACACACACACACACACACACACACACACACACACACACACACACACACACACACACACACACACACACACATATATACATATATGTAATATATACATACATACATACATATTTAAATGTGTTACAGAAAATGTATAACACATAAGGTAAATAATATAATAATTACTATTCAGATAATCTGCCAAAAACATACTGTTCCTTTTTATTTCTATCCATTTATTTATGCTTCTCTCTATCCTTTATAAAATAACTTGGAAGACAAACTTTTTGAAATCATTTTTTTTTTCTTATATAAAGTCACATAACAATTTTCATACAAATGAAAAATTTACTGATATATATTTTATAGAAATATTTCAAATTGCATACTTATCATTAATATATATTATTATACACTTCATAATATGATTAATTTGAAATTAATAATATGATTAAACGAATAATATGATTAATATGAAACAAAGTGGTTATAGCAAAAAATTGCAAGACAAGTAATAAATTATATACATATAGATCAAAATTTTTAATAAAATGCTAGTTAAAATGATACATATTTTTGCTGCTGTAATGAAAAAAACTTGTTACATTAGTAATTTTCATTAACAAAGAATTAGCTGACTTGATATACTGATAATTGCTTATAGACATAATTTCTCTATTAAATCAAATATTTTTTAATTATAGATGTAAACTCGTGTAGTAAGCTATAACTTTGCTGAATCATCCAATCTATTTTTTTCTTTGTAGTTATTCTTTGTAGTATTAAATTAGATCCAAATACGATTGAATAAATATATGATACAATAAAACATCTTAAAATAAATAAAATGGTATAGATATGCAGAATAAATAATTAGAATAAATAGAGAATAATATATCATCCAAATTATCTTCTTTTTATGCTTTCTACTTATTAATTTTAATTAATTAATTTTTTATTCTGTTTAATATTAATTACGAAATCTGTGATTAGATTTAAAAAAAGAAAAACTTTACTTCATCATCGATTAGTAGATCAGAAACTTTTACATTTGAAGAACATTCGAAGAAAATTTGGATTTACACTCAGAAAAAAGATTTTTTTGAAGAAATGTTTCTTTGCTATATGATTAAAGAAAAAAATTTCTCTGATTTGTGAACGTCATTTCTTTGATTTAAATATTATTTTTTTTAATTAAATTTTATTTGATTTTATTTGATTGATATTGATAAAATAATGTTTAAATAAAAAAAATGGCGTTCACAAATAAAAAAAATTTTTTCTTTAATCATATAGCAAAGAAACATTTCTTCGAAGAAATCTTTTTCTAGGTATGTCTATTCTAATAAATAGACAATAGTCAGTATAAAGGACCTACAAGAATCTCAAAGTTTAATTAAATGTTGAATCCAAACGCTGGTGATTTTACTTCTCTTAATCATCAGATGAAGCCATTTTTTTGCTTCCTTAAACGCGAAAATTCGCGTGTGGGAACACAGATGGGATCGAATCCGGATCTACAGATCGCGAGTCAATCGTACCGAGTGGTAAACCACTCGACGACAAGTTCTATATTATACACTAATGAAGACAAAGCGAAATGTGCATTGCCAAGGTACATGATGCAATAAATTTCATTCAGAAGACCATCGTACGTTACGTAAATGAGTGATGTTAAAATAAAAATTACACGTTATGATTTGATGGTTGCAATATGATCAATATGATCATATAATTCGCCGTCGAATGTGAGCACTTGCAGCCTCTCTTCTATAGACATTTTTTTTTTGCTTCCGTTCTACAACCAGTTTTATGCACCTTGAAAGTGGAAAAAATTTCGATATGACGCGAAACGACGCGTAATACGTTTAATGAAACCGAAACGTTCAAATTAAATGATCCTCATCAAGTTGACCTTAAGCAGAGCGTTTCTCCTGGGATATCTGTATTCGTTGAAGAAAGTTTACGAAACACAATGTTACAATTAAGTGCGAGTCCTTCAGACGCACAATATGAATTTTCATGATTCAAATGCAATCAGCGAATTATTCCGAGAACGCCAATTAAAGTTGTTCACGCTCGGAACTCTGGACGGTCAGATCTTACGGATTACACATAAAGAATTCTCGGTGAATTTTAATTAATCGTCATCTAAAATTATAACCATTAACGCAACACTGTTAATATGCGCGTTTATCCAATAAATATTTGTTCCAGTAAATAAATCTTTATCAATTTATTTATATTATATTTAACAATAAACATCAATTTAATTTAATTTTAAGTTTCTAATTGCAATAAACTTATTATAAACGGGCAATCCCACTTGGAGTCACCCTCTTTTATTTTATAAATTACTTGTCCGATTTTTATAAAACTCGGCTATGTGGGATAATTTGATAAAGTTTTATTCGAATCTGTGGTAAAAAAAAAAATCAGAATGATAAATAAGCTAGAAATTAAAAAATAATTTAATTATCATAAACTTCAATTTTGCAAAATTTTTAATTATAAAATAACATAAAGTTAGCAGTTTTGCTTTTTATTGTTTATTTATTTTAAGCTAAAATGCTACATAAACAATTAGTACTGATTTCGAAATTCTGATTCCTATAATACCTAGAAGTCCTATAATACTAAATCCTTCTTCAATATTATTTTTTTTTAAATTCGACATTTTTAAACTACATTTAAACTCAACGATATCAAGAACCTCCTAAAAAGATTATTTTTTTGAAATTTGAATTTTAGAATCCTGAAGCCAGAACTGAATTTAGCGACTCAAAAGATTTAAAAAAGAAAACAAGAATTTTTTCTTCCCTTTGTTAGAAAACTTCTATTTTTAAACGAGTTAAACAAAGTCAAACTTTGAGATATTTTCGAAAAATTTCGTCATTATATCATCTATATATATCTATATATATCTATACATCTATATATAATTTCATTATTTGTTCAGTTTTGCTTCCTCTTCGTTGTTATTTAATTATACGTATTTTCTGAGTAAAGCTCGAATTAAAGATCAAAGCTTGCACTTTCTTTAATGTTTGACGATGAATTGACAGTAAATTGTAATTCGAGCGTGCAACGCCCTTCGTTTTCCTCTGGGAATAAGGAGAAGCGAGACATCGTTAACGAGAGATAAACTAAGGACAGACAAATCATTAAGGAAGCGAAAGCCAGGCCACCCTGTTTCGTTTGGGTCATTCGCTCGATCACGCGTTGATCGACTATTTATTATATCCCAGAGAGAGAGAAAGAGAGGGAAGGGGGAGAGAGAGAGAGAGAGAGAGAGAGAGAGAGAGAGAGGAAGAAGCGATCGAATGATTTGCGCACGGACGCGACCGTGTGCGATTCGATAATTTAATCTCATGAGAGGGCTTAACAAGTCGTGATAAGAGAGCATTAATCGTCTTCCCTCCCGTGGCCCGTGTCGCTTTATCAGCCGGAAGTATTGCTTTTTACCGGTCAAATTTATAGCTCAATTTCATCGGCGCCATATAGTGTCCATCGCACGTGTTATTGTATATGTTTGAATACATTTTTGAATTTTATGTTTGAATTTATATAATTTAATATTTATAATATTTTCACTGATATATTGTCGGCTTCTACGAAATGCTAAATAAAAACATAATAATCGGACATAATATAGGCTGCATTTAGCAGAGAAAACTAATTAGTTAGCGCTTAGTGATTCTTTAATATAATTGATTCTTGCCTTTAGTTCTTCGTTGGATCTAAGTGTAGGAGTCAATCATATTATAAAATCACTAAGTGCTAACTGATTAGTTTTCTCTGCTGAATGCAGTTATGATTATTCACACTGTAAATAATAAAAGATAAAAATAAAGAAAAAGTTATCTAACATAATATTGAGAAAGAAATATGTAACGCTGATATATCCGTATGAGATGTAATATAATGCTAAAAGAAGATTTTAAAATTGTAAATATAATTTAAATGATCTTCAAATAGATAATTAATAAGCAAAAGTTTTGATGTAATCTTCATATTGTTTGGATTAGCAAGAACGATAAGAATTTCATTGCTTATAGGAAATGTTCTGTGTTTGACAGAAATTTAAATGTCTGATGGAATATTATGCAATTGCTCGCTAAATGCAAAGTCGACGCTTCCGCGATTTCTGTCTTTCCGCGCCTTCCGGATCAAACACTTCGCGTAAGCAAAAAAAAAAGAGCACAACTGGCAACGCGCAATGTCGGGAAGGCGTAGCAGCTTAAATTCACGCGGCATTCACTTACGATCTCAACGTGTATCGTATACATATTGTCGGGGAATGTGCACTTGGCTACACATTCTGATCGCTCGTGTCACCGTCAGGCCAGTTGCTCCTCCTGTTTCGTCATTTAAGCAGGTCGTTTTGGCAATCAATTCAAATGAATGTATTAGGAAAGTCATTAATTCGACGATCAATTAGTGATTTTTGATCTTAATCGATTTAATCTTAAATAGTAAATACGAAACGTTAAATGATACAAAATATTTAATTTAGATTGTAAAAATAAATATAATTAATTGTACTTTCATATATATAATAAATTGCTGTATCAATGCATGTAAACTATTAATCACCGTTGTAATATAAACTATTCTTTTATATCGAAAATTATATTTTAATATAACATCGAGTGTTTGAAACACAATATTTTTAATCGAAAGTATTACTTTCTATGTCAAATAATTTTTATCAACAATAAGAAATTTCATTGTTTTTTAGTCCAGAAACACAATAAGTATAATAAGTCTAGAGTTCTAGATTTATAAGAGAAGTACGACTTGTGTTAAGTATTTTGATTGGTCATTGCAAGTCACGTGACTTAGCAGTCAATCATGAAACTGATTTCTGTGTATTAAAAATGGCTGCTTAATGGATGATTAGTGGATTTCATAGTCCGTTTTTTTTTACAAATGACACCATTTTTAATAATACTTTTTCTAGTACCTTTTCGTACTTTTGCGATACTGACAAGTCGATCGCGCTTCTCTGATAAATCTAGGGTTCTAAATAAATCTAGGATTCTAAATAAGCTAAGCTGTATGAAATTAACCAATCATAATTAAATATTCTCTTCACATTTAATTGTGATTGGTCAATTAAGTCTTATAACTTAAAGCTTACTACACCTATTATGTTTTAATTTATAATATTTCGCTAAGAGAAACTAAATATATAATTTTTACCATTTCAAAGTAGATCTATAATTAAAAGTACGAAAAATTTTTTATACTTATAATTATAATTATTTTAGGATAATAATTTTAGGATAATTAGGATAAATAATGACTGTCAATGTTGAATCACAGGTATATTTGACAAATTTGCATGTGCATGTTACACATTATTCTTATTCAGCATAAATTCGCTAAAGTCACCACAAAGTTTTGCTGTCACTTTTTTTTTCTTTTTTCTTGCTTTTTCTTGCTGTTCACCTTGCTCAGCAAAAGTTATAGAATTTAAAGTTTCCAAGATACCTGATATAACATGGGTTCTAAAGATTTACGCGCCGTTTGACCTTGTTCGTAACCTACGATTTTTAATTCCTGGTCCCTTTAACTCGTACACCGGCTATTATGCCTCTAAACGACAGCACACGTGGACATGCGTGCCGGTTAAATGACACTTACTTAAGTTAAATGACGTGGAATGCAACGCGAAACAATTTGCAATCGATGTAGGTAAATTCCGTGACGCGATATGCTATCTTGTTGCGCATTACATGCATCTGGGTACTTTTACAGATGTAATGTATCATATTTTTACATTTAAGCGATCATTTGAGAAAGTAAAATCTTATAAGCCATAACAATTTAACTTTTAGAGAACTAAAAAAACTTTTTAGTCTCTCTTTATAACTATATTACTAAAAATAATTAAAAGTTTGTAAAAAATATATCTCAATATTTTATGTATTAAGTGAATCGTATCACTTAAAAGAATTTTTAAATTTTTTCAAAAAGAAATTAATTTTGAAAATATTAATTTACGATATTTCTGAAGGAAAGTGAGCGTTTCTGTATATATATATATATAATAATAATAGTATATAGAGAGTTTCTTTATTAGAAAATTCTATAAATATAATGACAAACTTTTGAAGATGTACAATTTATTAAAAAAAACAAAAACAGTAAATTCTTAACATTGCATTCCAATCTGTTAAAGTGTTTCGTTATTGTATTTTTACAGAGTATAATGTAAGAAAAACCTAAATCACTACAAATTACTATTTCTCATATAAATTTTTGTAAGTTTTGTAGACCTAGCAATTAAGAAAGGAATATTTGATATAAAAATAATTTTTAATATAAGAATAGTTGATTAATGAAGAAAATTGTGTATCTATCTCCCATAATTCTAGATACTAGTTTACTTTAATATCTCAATTTCGACAAAAATTGGCTTATGAAGTTTTTAAAATAATCACTTAGTGTTAATACATTTAGGTATTCTTACATTACTTATTTAATTAATAAATAATTTGGAAAATGACACTATAATAAATCTTCAGATGTTCGATGTATCTAGATATAAGGAAAGAATAGAATTAAAAAATACTGAATCTTGTACTTAAAAATTATGAGTTTTATTTCTGAAAATTTATGATCTTATTGTTAGACTTCTTGAAATTGAAACATGTATTTCTCTCTTTTTTTAGTTCGACTACTATCTAGAGTTCAACGACTTCTGAGATATCCTGTATACAGAGGTCTTCCGCCGTTTCCGCTTCGTGTTTTTAGGTAAGACAGAAATATATTATACTGTGTTTATAGAGTTAAATGCGCTCGCAGCACAGTTTTATCTTGCCTTCTGATTTATGTTAACGACTATTTGCCGAATGTGAGATAAGGGGATGGTAAAAGAGGATCGGGACAGTCGTGTCGTTGTTATAAAGAGCAATAGAACTTAAACGCAGCAGCGTAACTGGACGAAAGTGCACCAGAAATGTAATCAGCAAATTTGCTTACTTAATACGCGAGATTTGTTACTAAAATCAGAAATAACTTTATTAAATGACTTAGTCAAAACAGTAATCTTTTCTCGATATAAAATAATTTGATGCAAGTATATCCAATGCTGATCGATTTTATCCTTTTTGCAATTTCTCGGCTTCTCGTCACCTTGTAATCGTAGCATTACTTTCCATCTTGCTCCATCATGTCTTTGAGACCAACTCAAGCAGGCGAGAGACAGGACTAATCGTCCTTGTCGTTACTGGTGCTCTCTATTGAATTCCATATCGAGGTAACAAGGCTCGATGCCGACCTCTAATCATCCGCAGAGATTTATTGCCTATAAGCGGCTCCTCGGAGACTCTGTATCTCCCTCCACTCCCCTTATTCAGGTCTGGTTATAATCGCGAAATCGCGATGAGACTTTGGTAGATAGCCTTATTTCGCAATAACGATAGTCTAAACTTTAAGAGACGAAATTCTTTTGCAAATTCAATCCTTGATTAACTTTCCATTCATATCGTATGTATACATGATACAGAATCACAAATTGTTTTATTGTTAATAACGATTGAGAATACTAATACTTTTCATTATATCAATTACCGACATTTATACATGAAATTTTTGATAAAGAAAAGATTTTTATATATTTCGATGTTTATTATCACGATTTATCAACATTCATTAACAGAGTTTAAAGAATTTTAACCACATTTTTTTACATAAACCATCACCTAAAATGTCTTCACACCTCAGTTAAAATTATTATTATTAATTACATATTATTATCAAACAAAAATAATTAGCGAGCAATGAGATCACAGCGCGGTACTTGGAACGCAATATATAAAATATATTTACTATAATTTTACATTACTGTACTTGATAATAATTTCCTTGAACATTTCAAACCATTATATCAGCGATCCAAATAATTTCCATGAGTAATAATTCACACATGTTGGAGATGGTTACTGCGTTCGAGGATGAAGATATCTCTACTTCTTAATTGAGAAATGTCGTTAATTCTCTTCGTTGGGTGCCAACCAAGTGAATAACCTCCGTTTTTGAAGATCACAGCTCGAAGCGCAACGCATTATGTTACAAAATATAGAAATAAATTATAGACATATTAATTTAAGATTTACTATCTATATGGAAATCAAATGTGTAATGATGAAATATTGATTGTTTTCCGATTGATTAGTATGTGAAAATATTACGTATTTAATTATCTGAAAAAAATAAATGGAATAAAACAAATATTAAGTAAATATAAATACATTAAATAGTTTATCACAATATTTATAAAAAATAAAAATTTTAGTTAATATATAACATATCGTTTACGATAGAAAAACGAGTTTTCGATAGAATTGCATATTCAATGGTTGGTAAAGAATAGTTGTCAAAAAAAAACAAAAAACAAATATATTTAACAAGAAAGAAAACAATATCCATTTTACAACAATTCATATTTTCTCATTGCTGGGATATAAAAACACTTTAACTATTCCCGAGTTAATGAAATGAATAGATTTCAGAAAGCAAAAGATTTTGAAACAAAAGTGAAATATATGCTAATAAGAAATTATAACGTTCTATGTAATACACTATCGAAAGCACATTATACGCAAAACAAAAATGTATAAAACGTCATTTCTTATAATTTAAGATACGGTACACTTTTATTCTCGCCGTCAAAGGTTTGATACTTCGCGCCTCATGAAATATCGTGGAACTTAATAAAAAGAGCAATAAGATATGAAGGTCGTCGATACTTTATCCAGTCGACCTGGATTATGCAGCGTTAATTCGGACCGAATCCCGAGGTGCTCTTACAGCAATCGGCCGCACATCGGAGCCGCGCGCACTGGACGGTCGGACGATTTGTCCAGGTGGCTTTATCGAGGCCGCGTTGCGTTGCACGTCGTTTGAATTATGACAGGACAAAATAAAGATATCGGTGGCCACGGTGGAGAGATCCTGTACAGTGAGAAACGATGAGAGAGGAATGCGGTCTCCCGAGCCGGTGACTACTCGCGCGCTTCGCGCCGCCGTTACGTTTGTACTCGTCCTCGCGTGTGTATACGTACAGTGTAGGTCCATATAGCGCCATTGTGTCATCCATTTCTCTGACGTTCCTTAAAATCGGTTGTCCTAAGCGAGTCGCTATAACGAATCCGTTTGGCGACGACGAGTTTCAAGTCCGTCCCGAATCCTGATTGTGTGGATCGTGTCCCCTCTAGTAGACGTATCCGAGTTATCCATAGGATAAGTTAAATATGGGTCGTTTCTGATGTGATTTTTTTATACGAAAAAAATAGATTGCAAGAAAGAAGAAGGACTTTCAAGAGAAAGAAACCTTAGCGACTCAAAATATTGAATTAAGATATTAATAATTTCATGTAAATAATACCCTTATAATACATAGTTCCCTTGCTTCAAAAATGATCGACACAACTCCCAAAAATTTAAGTTTTACAGAAAAGGGGAAAACTGTGTTTTAATTAAATAGATAATTATTGATTAATTAAATAATCAATAAAAAGAGTATACTCTATAAAAAATGATGATGAAATTAAATATCATTTTTATAAGTTTTGTTTCACAACCCTTTTATTAAAAACCGCTTTTTTAAAGTTGTAAGTTGATTTTAATAGTTTATAAAATGTAACAAATCTGGAATATTCGTGTAATTTGAAAATGACGTAATTTGAAATATCATCAACAATTTATCTTGTGTGAACAATTAAAATGATTAACAATGATTATCGCATAACAAACATTGATTATTATACTCTCACACGAGATTCACATGTCGAATGGACAACGGTCTAACATAGTTTAGCATGTAAGTTTTAAATATACTACTTTACAACATATAATCGATTTCATTATTTAGTAAATCTGTCAATTTAATGAGGAACTATATTAGACGAAGGAACGCGTCACATCTTGATACAGCAATAATTAATTTATCAGAACGAATTTTATATGTAAAAGCGTCTTTTAATGTAACACACGTTTCAATTTTATATTTTTGACACTCGCGTTGAAAACGTTATAGAAGAAAGAATAGCACTAAAGAAGATCCTAAACGAAGAATCGAAACGTTATATAATAACATTACACAGTTGCGTAATTAATTTCATATGATATTTGAATAAACACATACACACCAATAATCTGTGCTCTTATTGGCATGATTACTCGGATGATTTTGTTAGAGCCCATATATCATTTTATTTTAAATGATATTATTTAAAATAAAATGATTAAATTCAAAATAAAATAATTTCTTTTTCAGACTTTGATTACCAAACTGTTTTAATTCTATAAATTGTTCTCTATAGAAAGAAAGAGAGGAGTTCTCCTTTTTATTTACAAATACCAATTCAAAATGTGTTTAAAAATCAAGTAAAAAATACTATTTACTTTAGTAGAAAATATTACCATCTCTTTGAAAATCTTAAGAATGACACAAATGCTATTTGATTGAAATTAAGTTAATTTATTTTTAATGATTGCTAATAATCTCTTTACCTAACTCATAATTCAAAAGTTACATTTTCTGGTTGTGTTACTTTTGAAGGGAACAATATGTGCCATCATTTATAAATTATAAATTTAAAGTTGCAGAGAAATAGTTTTGTTGTATCAAAAAACATCCCTTATCATCAAATTTTATATATATCTCTCTAAGAATAAAAAACACTTTTCTTGATTTTAAGCAAAAAAATTGGAAATATTTTTACAAAACTCTCTGGAAATCAGAAAATAAGCCTATTAAATTTTAATATTCCCGAAATTATAATAAAAAAAAAAAATAACGAATCGAGGCGGATGTTGTACACGCCTCGCAAGCAGCAAATCGCGGGTTACGAACGAAAGGAATTCCTCGGCTACCCCCATTAGATCCGCTCTTTCTCTCTCTGTATTTATGTCTCCTTTCCTACCTCTCCTTCTTTTTCTCTCTGTGGCTGCGGCTACAGCACGAATGCCCCGCCGACAGAAACGAAATCGAAAGGCTCGGGTCAGAACAGGGCCCTACCTCCGCAGGGTGTACCCACACCTACGCAACGACTGCGGGAACGTCCACACGCGTGCACGCTCGTGCGTCGACGGGGATGAAAATTGCCACTCCAGTCTCTGCTTTTCGATTTCCGGTATAGCGCTTGCTCCTCTACGTTCCGTTCATAACTGCTAACGATGATAAATTAAAATGTGATTTGATATAGCGTCTTGTTTTCTATAAATTATAAATCTCGGAAATCGATCTAATTGACTTGACACTTGAGACGCTACTCCTGATTAAAATGTGTTTGCGCGCATGATTAAAGGTGATGCGAAAGCTCAGATAGCGCGGCGAAACACAGTTACGGGATAAATGCTCGTTAAGTACGTTTACGAGCGCGGACGCGCGCGAATACCTCTTATTGAAACGAGCGAAACGTCACCATAAATCGAAGCCGATTAAAATTTCATGCGGATAGTATTATGAGAGATGTATTACGAGATGATGAGTGTGCAAACAAGATGCAATTTCGAATTCGTTTTAATCATTCCGAATTTACGTAATATCCCCTTATTTAAGATCAACCGTATCGTGTCCTTAATCCTTCACATTCATTTTTTTGCTTTTATCTTAAGAACCGCAAATTAAAATTAACCCTTCGGCATCACATTACGGGAATAATTGGATACGGCAACTCGATCGATTGCGTTATAATTTATAATTTTCATAAAAATGAATATTGTAAAGATTTTTTTTTCAATCAAAACACCCGACATTGAGAAACAAAACGATACAAAGCAAATGTATTTAAAAACAAATCTTCATTAATAAAAAATTATAAGCGATGAAAAAAAAACATTATTGAAACGCATTGGGAAAAGAAAGCCAAATCCATGTGTCATATACATGGAAAAAATATCGTTTTATTATTAAGAAAAGATTATTTAATTTACTTTCTTTAAGTAATGATTATTATTAATAAAGAATATTTTCTTGATATAATAATTTTAAAGTATAACTCGAAGTATACTAAATCTTACAGTATCCTTATCATAAATTTTAGAAATATTTAATACTATTTATTCAAAACAAGAATTTTTTTAAGAATATTACAAAACTAATAAAAAAAGCGATATCATAATAAGCATATCAAATTTGTTTTATCTTAATAATCTTGATTGCGTATTAAGCTCATTGGAATTCAAATATATATTTTGAATAAATTTTATGCTTATGATAAACTTTTATGATACATTTAAAGATATGTGAAATACTTAAAACAAGCAATTATTGCGTACAGTATGTATTTTTTTGTATGTAATACAGAGTACCACAAAAAGATGTAAATAAAATAAAGCCAATATTGTATGCATATGTCAAATACTAGATTTTAATGAATTTCATCTTTAAAATTTAATCGATATTACTGTGTAACATCGATAATATCCGAAGGAAAACGCGCGTGATGCGAGTCGGGCTTAAAGAATGATATTCTGTCGACAATAAAATAAGCGACGACGAGGTGCCATTGCCGGCAACAACATTGCGAATCTATCGCGCGCACCGGTGTCAAAGTGCTAGAGAGCAAGCGACGAATACAACAAGAAGCAAAGGAAACGATAACCAACAACAACTACCACTAACATCAGCAGTACCACCGCCGCGCCGCCGTCGTTGTCGCTGCTGCCGTCGCCGCCACCACCATCACCACCACCACCACCACCATCACCACCACTTCCATAACCAACGCGACTGCCAACAGAGAGCCAGCCAACACAATAAGGGAGCACGAGAGGAGTGCGAAAGCACGAGCGAGCAGACCCGACAATGCGGCAGGTACCTACCCCGCAGGCATTCCATCAAGATGCTATCGAGAGAGTGCTCGGGCCTCTTGAGAGGGGTGGGCACGAGAAGAGAGGAGCTCCGGAGAGGATCTGAGGAGGGGTTCGAGGAGGATGAGAGCCTGAGTTCTCGAGAAGGAGGCCGGCGAGAGATATTAAAGGATGCTGCGCCGCCGCGCCAAGGGGGAGAGACGAGAGAGAAACCAGAGAGAGAGAGAGAGAGAGAGAGAGAGAGAGAGAGAGAGAGAGAGAGGGGGGGGGGGGAGGGAAAAAGGCATCCCGTGGTGTGGTGGGTCCCAAGGTACGAAGGGATCAGGGCCGACCGGCGCGGCAGGACCGAGGCGCGGCAAGACGAGGCGAGGTAAAGCGAGGCGCGCGTTCGAGGCCCGGGTCCCGCTCGCGCCCGAACTGAGTGGATCCGTCCGGGCCCACGGCAAACCTTTCGAAAAACGTGACTCTCCTCGTCCAACTGCGCCCTGGCGCGCATCTTCACTCACATTCATAAGCGTTAACTTATTTGTCGGCGGGGCAGCACTCGCGTTGCACCCTTGGCCTGGAAATCGACCCGTATTAACCCGTCATCGCGATAACATCGCGCCACGTTACGAATAAACGTTGTTTTCGCCGTTTGGAGGTCCATCGCGCGACTTGTGTCTCCCATTCGCGATGAGAATTCGAATGAATATTCAGATACGGGTAAACCCCGAAGCTGTTTTACGAATTTTGGTATCGTATTTACTTTTGTCATCTTCTTTCCATGAATGAATATTGAATACATAACCATTATATACAATTGGAAGATCTGTAATATTATATATATATATATAAAATGCTTTGACTGAAAAGTACATATGTCTCTAAATTGCATCTCAAAATCTAAATAGCGCACTAATATTTTATGAATGTTTTATAAACATTCGTTATAAATATTCTTATATTCTATGAATATAATTCAATGTTTCCAGATCTGTTTGAAAGTTATTCTGATTTATTGCGATTTTCTCAATATTTTAACCATAATTTAGATTTTTCCTTTATATTTTCCTTCTAAAAAGTCCCTCAGAATTTCTGTTAAACTTTTTGTAATTTCAAAAAATCTCTTGATGCAAAGAAGAAGCCTTCAAATTTAAAAGAAAATCTCCCAACAAGTGGCGACAGTTTAATGTATTTAAAAAAAATCACTGTTAAATATTCGTGATATTTTCATAATATATTTGAGTAACACAACTATAAATGTTTATTTATAGTTGTATTATATATTATTTATTTAAATATATTATGAAAATATGAATATTTAACTATGCGTTAATATTTTGTATATTTTGTAGAATTCTATATATATTTTGATGTGTTCTATGAATATTCTAAGAAACATTTTACGAATGTTCTTTTTTTTATAAATATGAATATCTAAAGAAAATTCTACACTGACAAAGTATACTAATATTTAATAAATCATTTATTTGAATAGTATTAACTAAATATTTATTTACATAAAGATATATTTATTTAATATTTAATAATCTTTAATTCGATTTAACAATCTTTTTTAGTGGGTAAATATTTATTTTAGTGGGTAAATACTTATTTGCAATAAGAGAATAGATAGTTGACACTAACTCAAATAAATATTTATTAAAATTTATTATATTTTTCTCAGTTGGTCTTTATAAGTTCAAATTAAAAATATTTGTATTTTATAAGAATATTCATAAAATATTATGCCACTTAAGAATTAAATGACACATTTATGCCATTTAAGAATTAAGAAAGTAAAATCCCTAAATTACATCTCAAAATGATTGTTGAAAAAAAATGTCATTTGTGCTGCTATAACATCAATTTCGTAATATTAACATGAAGAGATACTTTATTAATCCCAAGCTTCTCTAAAACAACTCTAATTTTCGAACGGCATGTAAAAGTCAGTTCCTGTTTGCATAATCAAATCCAATTGACATATTATGCGAACCATACACAACGGCGAGCGAGCTCCGTCAAAAGCTCCTCGTCGGCGGCAGCGGCGGCGAGCAGCAGCCATACGTATTCGTTTAAAACCCGGCGGACTACGAGCGAAAAAGAAAAAAGCCACGGCCGAAGAAAAAGTTCGGTGGTGGAGGTCGTGGATGGCTTCCCGCCATTCCCGGCTTGCTTTAAAGGGCAACACTTATACTCAGATTGGATTAAAGTCTGATACGTCGAAGAGGAGTGGTAGGCAATGGCGCGGGGTCGGCAGGAGGTGGAGGAGATGGTTTAGGTTGAGACAAGGAGGAGGAGGAGGAGAAGGAGGAGGAGGAGGAGGAGGAGGAAGAGGAGGAGGCAAAGGTATGCGGTCGTGTGTGTACGCGAGTATAGACGCGTGTTGTAGTCGAAACACAGTGTGCTGTATGTGCACTTACATACATGAAAGCGTGTGCAGGGACTCGTACATACATACCTATGGACCCGCCGCCGGCCCACCTTCACAAGGTGATTCACTGGCGATCCTGAAGTGCAGTGTGCTCAACCATTACGCACTCGCGAATCACCGCAGATACATTCGACGCGTTGTGGGACAAATTATTGTCAGTCGTATTGTGGTTCCGTAGACAAGTTTAATTAGTCCTAAAGAGAGTGATCTCTGTGAGCGATCTTTTCGACAAATGCAAAAATGCAGTTTTAAATGTCTGTTGATATTTCAAAATTGTTTGGCCTTCTCCCTTTGTCATATTTTATATATATTTATTAACGATTACATTGTAGAATTTTAATTATCAAAACAATTATTTTTGTCATATTTAATATTAACAAATTCTACATAATTTATTTATTTAATTGTAATTGGTATTTGTTTCGAAATATTCCGAACTATTTGCGAGTCCTGAATTCTCTAAAAAATATTGCATACGAAAATGTATGAAAATACTATAGATTATATAATTTATCGTATGCGATGCTCTTCAAGAATCATATCTTTGTATTTTAGATTAATTTGTTTTTGCTTAAAATTAACATAATTGAACTCTCTAAATTTTATGGAGTGAAATCGCACTCTAAAAAAATGAAAATCTTAAAAAAGTGCAAATATATATATATATATATATGTGTGTGTGTGTATCTGTGTGCCACGTGTACACCTCCGACGATTCAT
>NW_017259206.1:466511-469751 GCF_001594045.1 Atta colombica
ATCCAAAGAATAAGATCATGTAATTTAAAATTATGTAAAGTTATGAAAAACATTTGTGATAAACAATTTTTTATACAGAAGAAAATGTTTGGGTCCACGGAATCTGCGAATACCGATTAGAGTTACTATGTTTTTGTAATATTCAAAATTTACACTTTAAATTTAGAAGGAAATAATAAATAAGTCTCTCGAAGTACCCGTTTCAAAGTTCATCACATACATATATGTCTGCAGTTTTGATTTTAAATAAAACGTATATCATGGATATTCACGACTCGAGAGACGAGGCGACAAAGCGTTCATTACGCTCGAAAATTCCGAGACAAGATTCAAAGGGCAAGTGAACTCGGTAACGTAGCGCGAATGCAAATCATTGCCGTTCACAACACTAAAAAGGGCAGTTCGCTTGATGTGTGCGTCCGTTTTCTGGCGCCGCAATCTGTTAGTCGAATAGCACGACAGGAAAATGCATGAAAATGTTTACGAAGGCCGTGTAGAATCAACCTATCTTTTGGCGGCGCGATCTCGCAGCAACGTCCAACAATGAACGCGTGTCGGCGTTCGAAGGAACGATGCAATGCAATGGGAACCGCCCGGGGCGTGTCGGTGCACCCTGCGAAGGGCTCTCAATCGCAAGAATGCAACGGCCGACCGGTCGGCTCGATTTCCATCGGGATTTCTTTCGGGATATATACACGATACAATCGTTGAGTGCCGTTAGATCGTCTCTTACCTGGTTTTCCGAAAAGGAAAGTTGGGTAGAAAAGCGGGATTTATCAACTAGAATTCTTCTCGCCTCTCGGAATATTCGCAGCAGTTCTGAGTTCGTTGTAAGATAATTAAAAGAACATGACATCTTATATATTAACATCTGATATAGAGCCTAAAAAATGTCGCAGTCTACTACTAAAAAAAAGGAGGACTACTGGCGAGCTCCGATTAGCGCCGCTTATGTAACGGTGTCAAAAAAAAAAAAAAAAACGTCGTGCGTCCAATGATTAAGAAATAGCTTGTCGCGTTTAGAGGCTTAGCGAGAACTTCGTAGGTTGTCCTCATAAAATCTGGCGTAGTGTTCCGTGTCGAACAGACTACGTGGTCACCTTTCGCGTAGCGGGTGTCACATAAAAAGGTACGTGTGAGAGTGTAACAAGACATTAAGAGATGGGTAGTCCACAAGATACAGGTCGTTAGCGAATTCTTGGTAAAGGATTTAATTTATTCGGCCGCGCTTCTCTTTCTCTCTTTTACTCTTTTCTCTCTCGTACTCAAGACAAGGCGATTTAAAAGGCCAAGCGAGGCCGCGTGCGAGACACAAAATAAATAATCGACGCGCTATTAATCCTCGTTAAGGTCCACTGATATCAAGATCGATAATTGTAATGTAAGTAAGCTGACGTGCCTCCGCTCGCGAGTAGCAGAATGTATTACGCGTTCATTTAAGCAGCGTTATTATCATCCTCTTATTGATGTCGAGTAGAGACTGCGTCCCGTTCTCTTTAAAGGGAACTACAATTAAACGTATTAGTAGAACGAGCGCGTGAGTGCGTGACGTGCTAGGAAATTGCTCGAGATTGATAATTACAATGTGAATAAACAGCAATCTACGAACGCAAAAATGACATGCGTGGGATTAAGTTGCGTTTATTAACATTGTATTGCGTAAAATAGAGATTGCGTACGTTATTTTACGGATATCACATACATTATTTAGCATTTAGAGTATTTTTAGTATTTTTAGTACAGATGTAGCATCGATTATTATATGTAAAGAAATTCATAATGTAAAAGTTCGAAATGTGTTAAATTTAACACATTTCACGTGTTACAAACAGTCCATTCAAATTTTTGTGTTAATTTGTGTTTAACACAAAATGAATATATTAGAAAGTAATAATAAAATTATGTAAAAATCACTACAAAATGTAACACTTTGAAAAATGTGACACATTATGAAAGTATTTTTTTTTTCTTAGTAAAATTAATATTTATATATGTTAAATTAACACATATATTTACCTTTTATTCATTTATTTGAAAACATTATTTTTATGTTATTTAATCACTATAAACAATATTACTTTAACAGTAAGAAATATTAAATATTAACTTATCACAAAATATTAAAATTCATAATCAATTAACGCTTGAATATATTAAAAATTCAACATAAATTTTTAATAAAAATCAGTTTTAACATAAGTATAAAATGTTTTCTAGTGCTTATTACGGATAAATTATCATTTTCCGGTTTGCTATTTTAAGAATCTATAGCTATACTTTTATTACTATTCTATTTCAGTCTATTCTGATTCATTATATATTTTATTGCTATACGTCTGTAGTAACTATTAAATGGAAAAATCAAATTTCAAAGAGCCACTGTCATCGCTGGTCTTTGTGTCACGAAAGTGTGACATTGCTCTATCTGTATACTCCGTCCAACAACATTCTATTGAACACGCCAGTATGTCGACAGGAAAGCCACATCGTTCGATTGCTTGACGGCTTCAGTCTCTTGCACGCATCTCGCTGCGGCAATTGCGCGGAACATATCGCATTGTTCGCATATCGAATCACCTGTTCAATATCGCGTCACCTGTTATCGGCGATCTCGTCCTGAAGTACAGTGCATTCAGCACGCATCGACGTTAGGGAATGCATTTCGTTCGTGGAAGGTAACGCGCTTTACCTTCACTTTCTTTACGCACACTTAGACCCGTATTTATTCATTACACGAATCTCATATAAAAACGCAGAATAAATTTTCATAACGTGAAATACAAATACAGTTCGATTAAATGAGAGTGTACTCAGCTGAGAAATAAAAAGATTATTTCCGCGAAATTTAAAACTTTTAGATACTGGTAATCCTCTGTAATATATATAGATATATATATATATATATAACAGAAGCGTATTCTCCTCGATTTGAATTCGAACGGAGAATTCTTTTTCTCTAGAAATGAATTTTTCAAGTTTTTAAATATATATTCATAGCTGGTTTTTATACTTAAGATCATCTTAAATATAGTCTCTTCTAAGATATTATAAGCCAATCACAGAGATGTAGCAGTTTAAGATATTGCTTAGATGATTTTAAAATAAGAACTAAACTATAATTTTATATAGTTAAATATAGTTTTATATAAGAAGAGAGAATGTATTAACGGTTTGGATTAAAAAGTGATTGTCTGCAGCAGGAGCTTATTAATCAATTGTTAATCACTCTTTAAGTTTTAC
>NW_017259206.1:469851-495483 GCF_001594045.1 Atta colombica
TATACAAGCCAAACATATTTCACAGATCTATCGCGAAACAATAAATCTATAAAAAAGATATAACTTATATTATTATTCTTATGCTAATAAAATTTAATTTAGATATAATATTTATATGTATATGTCTTTGTATATGTCTAGCTCATCTATCATCTCATTAAAATAAAAGGCGTTACTCAGTATGTTGCATAGCAGCAGAATTGTAAATACAAATTGCGTTGAACTGTCAAATATATATACAAATACATATAATTAATTCATAATAATAGATAATTGATACTTTATGAAATAATCGTTGTACTTTTAAAATAATTAGTAATGTCTAATTCAATAAGCATCAAACAAAATGATCAAAAAAACTCATCCATGCTTTACCATTGCAGAAAATCTTCTATAAAATCTTCTGCCTTTCTAAATTTATTACTATACTATGTAAATTAAGTAATGTTTATTCGCGAAAATAGATTTTCTTTATCCGGAAATAAGAATTCAAATCAATGAAGAATTTAAAGTGCGGTGGAAAATATATGTTTCGTTTTCCATCGGAAAATATATTAAGTTATTCTATTACATTTAAATCACTAATATATTAAGTTATTCTATTACATTTAAATCACTTGATGTAAATGTTCAAATTAAAATAATATTTAAAGAAAAAAATTATTGCTTGTGAATATCATGAAATAATTTATAATTTCTTATTCATCGATTTCCATTTCAATCATATATAAGTTATACGAAATAAATAATCACACAGGAACAGAATAAATAACTCAGACAATAACTTGACTGACTCATCAGTACATTTACAACTTTTATGAGGCTTGATTGATGAGAACATAGGCAAAATGCTCGTCGAAAATGATTACGATTTCTTCTGTCATTTGTCGCAATCGCGTTTCGATAGACAATACGACATGAAGCAGCTCATGATATTATATTTCTTGTCAGTTCAAGTCTTTTGGCGAACGAATGGTAGTAACATGGCGACCTTGTGTAAACACAACACGCTATTCGCAGTAAGTAATATACAAACACCAAGGCGCCGCGCGCCGGGATTATTTCAAAATATTTAATATCATATAAAGCAAAATCGTAATAATCAAATTTTCTGTTCGCACGCAATTGTTGACTTGCAACAATCTGAAACTAATTTCAATAAATTTTAATAAATAGAGAAAGAAGAATAATAAATGATTCATTCAATTATTCCGCTCGATGCTGTTCAGGCATTCTCCTCTTTTTAAATTCCTTCGTTATGCTCACGTAATTCTTGCAAAAATTCGATTAATTATTATCGCGCACAAATTAATCACCTACATAAAACGATCATTCGATACTTTTTTGTACTTAATTTCGATAATTGCATGTACTTTAATATCTTGTGGTGAACGAATAATATAAACAAAATCAATCATGAATTATGATCCGCTTTACATCTATGACATGTCACAAATTAACAAATAATGAGCGACATACAATTCTGCAGTAATTAATATTTTTTGTCTTCAGGCTCTATTTGCTAATTTGTGACACATCGTCAATATAGAACGTACCATAACTTATTTGTATTTTTTTGCATTATTCATCCAAAATATTAAATCCGGTCGTACACGTGCATTGTACGCGCGATATAATACATATAAATATAATATACATATAAATAATATACATATAAATTCCGTACATAATAAACATTATAGTAAATATTCAACATAATATTTAATCTTACTTAAATTACTCGCTCTGTGTGACGATTCGTGTTGCGTCGTATTCTTAATTCGAAAAATAAAAAAATCTTATAATTTTTAATATTAATCCTTTAAAAATCTATTCTTGATATTTAAATTATTTTTCACGTAAGTTATCTTTCTCTTGTTAAATCAATCTTTTGAAAATATAGTACAAGAAATAAGAGCCATTAATTTACATTCACATATGTATAATCTTCTTCCAAAAATCAGTTATTAATCCGCAAGAAGCAAAACTAAAACTGTGTCTTAAAACTAAATTTTATTTGAATTCCTTAATTCAATTTTAATTGCAAATATAACATAACAAATATTAAATTAATTTTCTAGATCAATTTATTAAATCGTATCATGCCTTTTAAGACTGGTTTCGATTGAAATTTTTAACAGAAATGCAACTATAAATATGATTGCGATATTAAAATGCAAAATATTCTCGATTACATATTAATACATTTATCAGGCAAGAAATTGTATGAATTGTATGAATCTCAAAACGTAATGAAACCGATCCTGGAAGGAAAGAAATTAAGAAATTAGAAATTATAAAAAGCTAAGAGAACAATTTTTATCGTAACTAAGTAGAAAGTAACATGTATTTTTATAAAATATTTTTATAAAATTTCGTTATTGCACAATTAAGAATAATTCATTTATTAGATATATATATATCTAATTCTATTATCTTTTCTGTCTATATATTTTTATACATATATATTTTTTCCTTGATTCCCGCATATTGCTTCTTTTTGCTTTGCCATGTTTCGTATAAAATTGCTATTCTACAAACTGTTTTAATATGCTTGTCAGTCTACCTCTCCGTGTTTCACGGATTCGGTGATAATTATCACCGTGAGAAACGCCATGTATCACCGGGGGCGACCTACCTCGCGCGAGATGACGGTGGAGATGTGATGTAGTGGTGGTTGCCCGTTCTGAAAGAGGGACCACTACCTTCTCGCGAGAAAGAATGAAAGAGAAAAAGAGAAAGAAAGAGAGGAAAGAAAAAAGGACTAAACGAGGAACAAGCCGCCACCGCCAACGCGAACGATCGAAAAAGGGAGAAGGAGGGAGGAACTGAGATAGAGAGAAAGTGAAGAAGGATGAGAGTGAAAGGAGAATCGAGAACGAAAAGAAGAGCGACGAGCGAGAGGTGGAAGACGGAGCGTTTGATTTACGCAACAGGTCATTAAATCAGATGTATTGGATGATAGAATTTTGCGGCGGAATGACTCCTCAGAATTTTTTTTTTTAATAAACTCTTAATTATTCCATCCAAAATCGTCGATAGCCAGCACAACTGGAAATTTGCAATCGCACGATTGTACTAATTGTAAGAGAATATTGCAAGTGGGTATGTCATATCTCGCAAATTTCTTATTAAAAAATCACGTACAAAATATTATCGCGACGGTAGAACAGCTGTATCATATGGGTTCATAATTTTCGATGCATGCGGGAGGCAAAAGGTATTAAAGTGGTATGTAAATTAATTTACAGTTATATATATATTATGATGATTAAAACGATGAAATTCCATCGATAAATTGCTGTTGTATGCATGTGTTAAATATTAAAAATAACATATTTAAAGTATTTAAGAATGTAATAAAATAATAATATTACACACGAAACTATAATAAAAAGAGTATATTACAATATCAAAATAATAAGAAATGTCACAAAAATAAAATTTTATTTCGTGACCATAAATTCAAAATTTGATTGAAATTATCGCAATTATCTTTAAATATACTTACGACATTTAAACGTTATTAAAAGAAAAAAACGGCTCCAATTTTCTGAGTAAAAAGATTTAAATTCGTTTATTACACATATATCTAATGTAAGAGATGTAATTTAATGTAAGAGAAAGATTATGTTATAAAGGCATTTTAAATTTGCGCGTCTTATGCATTACTGAAGTTAAATATATGTACGAAATATTTGAGTCTTACGATCTCTTCCATGCTTTTATTACTGCATGATATATCTAAAAGGGAATCAAATAAAAATATGCTTCTGACTTTGTTGAAAAATGTGTTTGCTTATCTTTGGACCACGATCGCCGAGGAATATTCGCGCGATCATTTATTCTACCTGTTTGAGGCAACGGTTCTCAACTTTTTTTTAAAACATATAATAAAATTTCGTGAAACAGGCTTAGTAGATTCCTGGATAAAGATTCCGATTTGTTGACATAGAAAATAATTTTTTAAAGGTTCGTAAAGCAGGTTCACTTACCTAGAAATATTCTTACAACATAGTGGCACAAAATGTCATATCGCTTCTATTAGTTCTTCTATTAGTTCCAACGAAAGTTGTAGGACCATTGAGAGAAGAAGATGATAGATTACTGAACTGTCACGCGAATCTATTTCTCTGCTTTTGTCCAAAATACATTCCTTTCTATGACATTATTATATCATTTTAATTTCTTTTGATCAGATTTTGGGACCAAATAACCAAGAAATGCAAAAAATTTACTGACCACAGTCGAAAGTTTGTATACTTGTAAAAAGATAATGATAGATTTTGTTTTAATTTAATTAAATTGGTTCATTTATCGAAATGATTAATTTATATTGTATGTTGATTATATTGATCATTAATTTTAAAGAGAGAGAGAATATTTGTTTTTTTTTAAATATTCATTTGTCAAGTATGTACTTTAATCTTTTTTGTATATAATTTAGTAGAAATAAAGCAGTTAAGAATCTCGTAAAAGTTCTAAATGTTTCATCATTCAATTCTGTGTCTAATCATTTTATATTTAGCTCCTCCTTAAACTTCACTTAGTTTCAACTAATATTTAGGAAAACGTCCAAACGCGCCAATGGAGGATTAAATGCCCTATCCGCCATCCATCATCCGGCCACATTCATCCCCCGTAATCCCCTAGTTCTCCAAAAATTATGACCCACCAGACCTTTTTTCTCTCACCGCCATCCAAACCCGATTACGTAGCTGACGCATTTCAATCGCGCGAAAATGCGTTGGCGACCGATCCAGGAAGACAACGCAACCTACGTAAGGTGCGTGCGTGACTGCGGCATAGAAGAATAAGACTGGGAAGGAGATGGAGAAGTAGGAGGTGAAAAGAGTAAAAGTTCGCGACGTAATAAGAACGCGGCGAGAGTCGTACACGAGGACCCGCGGCGGAACTCATTTTAATTAGAAAGAGTCCTACGCTTTATCGAGTTATTCCCAAGCTTTTCCTCTCTTTCTTTCACCGTCTCTTTCTCTTCCTCTCTCTCCTTCACTTTTCAGACCGACCCCTCAGTCTCTTCTTTTCCTTCTTCTTCTTCTTCTTCTTCTTCTTCTTCTTCATCTTCCTCTTCTTTTTCCTCTTCCTGCCGGCTGCCTTTAACGCCATCGTGGGCCATATCCATGGAGCCGCCTTGGAATGCGGTTCTACGGGCCCATGGGGTTTGCACGACGACGTTGTGTGTAGTGCACGAGGTCTCTTTCTTCCTCTTTCTTTCTATCGCGCATCCGTCTCTTCACGTACGTGTTGCGCACAGAAAATACACATACGTTTATATCTATACGCGTACGCACCGTGGAAAGGTACCGACCGAGTCCCGGGAGGAGAATTAAAGGAGACCTTGTCCTCTCCAGACCTCCAGCTTCTCCTTCTCCTTCTGCTTTTCTCCTCTCGTCTTTTCTCCTTCTCTTCTTCTCTCTATTTTTTCTTCTCTATCTTTCTTCTTCTTCTTTCTTCGATCAGAGCTCTCGTCTGGATCCTTTGACTGGCGCGCAAAAGCAGAAGAAGGAAGAGAAGAAGAAGAAGAAAAAGAGAAAAGATGAAAGAGAAGGAAGGAAAAGATCGGGAAGGAAGAAGAAAGAAGAACGGGACCTCCGTGGAGTCGACCAAGTCCGGGGAGGTCCTTCCTTCCGAGGCATCGTACGAAACGGATAACCAGAGAGAAGAAAGGAAACGGCTCCTTCGTCGAGGATCAAAGAATATATTGAGAGCCTTTTTGCTTCTAAAGGATGCAGAGAGTCGGGCGCACTACGAAGGAGAAAGAGCTGGCCGCTGAAACTGCCCAGGTCGGATTTCGGGATTCTAGGGTAGAGCAAGGAACGAAGTTCTCGAAAGGAGAGAGAGAGAGAGAGAGAGAGAGAGAGAGAGAGAGAGAGAGAGAGAGAGAGAGAGGGAGAATGGTAGTGCCTCTCGAATGAAAATATTCCCGCGTGTTATCCTGCGATTATGGTCGTGCTGAACTTCCAACGAAATCACGTCTCTACCCTATTAAATGGTAAAAACTCGAAACATGCATTGTAAATTTAAACAAATCTATAAAACGAATTACTAAAGTAAAATCTTTTAGTGTTAATACTTTTTCGAGATAATTATCGAAGCTTGACACATCTGTATTCATTAAATTCTTCTTAAATCCAAAACACTGGCTGCGTTTAGCAGAAAAAGCAATTTTGCAACTGTTGTAAGATTCTTTAATATGACTGATTTGGACCTGAAGTGACAGATCTAATGAGGAATTAATAGTTTTTTATTGACAGAACTAATGCGCATTATACACTACTTTAATTTAAATATAAAAGTGAGATATCTCAACTGATAAAATGCCTAATGTGTATTTTATTAAATAGCACAATAAAATGTATTGAATATTTCGCGGTTTAATTCGTTTCTATATTTTTATTAAATGTACATCTTTATATCAATTTGTATACAACGGCTTTAAAGAGTGCGCGCTAATTCTGCCAATGAAAAACGCTATATGACAAGACCAATCATATTAAAGAATTTTACAATCGTTGTAAAGCTACTATTTTCGCTGAACGCAATCATTATAAAAGAGTAGAAATGAAGACAAAAACACAATAAAGGACACAAAATTGTCATTGCTAATATCTATATGTATAATATTCATTGGTTTACCAAAAGCACTGCTTCTAACAAGTAATAAATTCCAGTGATATTTCGAAAAAGATAAGAATGCATGTATTGCGTGGAATGTGTAAATTAGGGTATAGTAGTAGGTGTGATGGATGTGTGAATTAGGGTAAGAGAGAAGGCATTTAGCGTCTAATATCGCAGGTACAGGTTTATCTGGCTGCATTCCTGACGGTAATTTTTCAGAAATTCATCTCTTTCTAAAGAAAGAGACTTGATAATTATCAAACATCATCAACGATAACAAGGTATCATCGATGTGACGCTTAACATATCTCATGGTCACCGAGTATATACGGTCAAATCAATCACGATGCTATTCCCATGGGTATGCCTCTGCCAAGGTTCGCCAGGTCTCTCTCTCTCTCTCTCTCTCTCTCTCTCTCTTTCCTCACAAGAGTCTTTCCGTTCGAAATAGGGCAGGGCTATCGCCGACGAGGCGAGAGAGAAAGAGGCGAAGGATTCGCGTGTTTCGCCTCCTGGCTACGCCAGTTCGTTTCGGCCGCAACGAACGCGGCGGTGGCGGCGGCGCGTTTGGGACCAACCGGGCCCCCTACACTTTCGGTCTCCCCCTCGGCCAGCTCCACCGCCGCCCTTTCATCCGTCGACCATGCCTCTCCACGCACGTCTCCACGGCGATTCCCGCGGGCGCGCCTTCTCTTCACTCATATCCTTCCATGGTTCCCTCCATGATTCTTTTCATTTTCGTTCTTGCGTTCGAAGATGTATTTACGAGCATGGATATTAAAGATATTTCAATCGATAGTATCTTCATGTGGAAAAATTTTGCTCAAGTATTTAAATAGGTAGGGTAGATGCAGATCTGAAAATAATTTTGTTGGACCGTAAAATAATTACGTAAGAATTTCAAGCATGATAAGTAATGTTGCAATAAGTTCTTGATAGTCTAACAACTAGTTTAAACAACTAGTTTAGTTCTTACATAATTATTTTTATAATCATTATTTTAATATTAACGAAATTATTTTTTAGATCTGCATTTAGTTAAATGCATTTAGTTAAACTTTGAAATACTTCAGCAAAATAATTTTTTCTGTATAAAATCAAGACATCATATCTTTACTACTTTCTCATATAGCACAAAAAGAATTCAATCGTATGTCATTAATTTCGAGTTCATTTTTAGATGCAAAAAGATTCTTTTCAGAATTGTTCAGAATTGTTCTGAAAATGAATTTTAAATTGATGACATAACAACTGAATTCTTTTTGAATTCTTTTGAACTCTCTGTGCTATATATCTCATATCTCGGCTCATATTTTGAATGATAATTTTCATATCTCATAATACCGTAACCGTACATAATATTCTTTAAATTATAAACTAAACAAATTTATAGTTAAATTTATTAAAATAAATTACTTATTTAACATGTAATTTAATAAGATATTCCAAAAAAAATATACCTCTTTAATATGAGAGGAGTAATAAATTTTTTTTTATAGTACATAAAATTCGTGTATAAAATTATATGAGCATTTTTTTTTAGAAAAGATAGAAAACATTGACAATTTTGTCCAAAAAAATAAAAATAATAATAAAAAAAATAACGCATAACAAATTATCTAATAACCTTATATACTCTATTTTTAATAGAAATAATGATATTATTAGTTATATGAAATAATCGAATCGCAAGATTAAAGATATCACTAAATTCAACGATAACAAGATTGCAAGAAAAAGAGATATCCTCGTCGAGTTGAATTCAAACGAAGTACGTGAGAAGCGCGAGCTTGGAATGAACTTCCGCCGACTTTCCGGTGACTGCCAACAGTTGCTCATTGTACGCGGAGACGTTACCGATATGATATCGTGCGGACGCATCGATAGAGAGGAAGTTTACGACGACGCGACCCAACATAACTCGAATAAATAGGAAGGTTTGCCCCAGCAACTGGAGCTAAACGGACCTGTTTGCCTCGGCGACGCGAGCGGCCGTGTGAAAGTCTCGCCGCCTCGTTAACGCCACCCTTAAGACTCTCCTCGGCTCTGTCGTGCCATGACGAAGACGAAAATAGAGACGAAAGAGAAAGAAAGAGAGACAAAGAGAAGGAGAAAGTGAGTAGGCTTCTTAAGCTGGACCGAAGGAAGTTGAAAGCTGCGAAAGATGAACAGACGGTCAAATGCGAGACGAAAAAGGAAAGAACAAACCGCGCGATGGGAAAAGCAAAGCTCCGGGTCCACCCGCGAGGTACGGGGAAAAATAAACTGACAGAAGCGACATCGTTGCTTGGCAAATGAACCATCGCGAATAGTTTTTCGTCGCTCTTTGTTCCGGTGTGTCACATGATTTTTCCCGGGAATCCCTTCAAATAGATGCCCACGATCTTATAATTGTAATGCATATAATTAGAAATCAAATTAATGTAAGAGTTCGAACACGCAAAAAAATATTTTGTGGATCCAGCTAGAATTATAATTATTATTTTGTATCTGATAGAAAGTTATCATACGCATAGAATTTATAGCATAAATCTAAATTCTATCTCTGCCATCTATATGATTATATTATGCAATACATATCTAATATCGCAGTACTTGCTAGAAATTTATTTTAGTACTTTATTTTTCGTACTTTTTTGCTGTAACCGCAAGATCACTTTTTTGAATAAAGTTTGAAAATACACTGACGAATAGTGTAGATTGTATAGAAAATAAAAATTAATAACCGAATTTAAAAAAAGGATAATCTCATGTACTATTAACGTCTCTTATTTTTATATTTAATCCTTAGTATACACAATTAAGTTAATTGCGTTAATTTCGTTCATAGAAAGAATGATTTTGCTGAAATATTTAAAAATTTAGATAGACATAAATCTAAAAATAATATTTTATTGGACTATCAAAATAAATAGTAGGAAACGCAAGCATATGAATAATGTTGCCAAAAGTTTTGACATTGTAACAGCGAGCTTTAAGCGTCCTATACAATTATTTTCAGATTTTATTATCTAACTAAACTTTTAGATATTTTAGTAAAACCATTCGTTTCACGTATTTCTTTGAAACTTTTAAGTACTTCTATAAAACCGTCTGTTCCATGTATTTCTTTGAAATACTAGAAATTTCTAGCTGAATACTGATCTCTATTCTTTCCATTTTCTTTTTAATACACAACTTTACAAATATTTTCTAAAGATATTGTATATAAGAATCACTTAATAATTTTTTTGTATACTTGTGACAGTGATGAAAATTGACCTAGGACACAAACGACCAATCATATGTGACAAAGAATCGGAAAATTATCGTGTACATTAAAGATTAATGTAAATTAAAATAATTCCCATAAACTTTTTTTTTACGGTCTAAAGCCTTTCGTCCGAATCAGAGATAGTGGCCTATTTTGGCAACCTCGATAGCCCGACGGTCACGTATCCAACATTTATGTCACATCCATGACTCAAGGCCTGTGATATTTCTGCGCCAAGTGTGCGGACGCGTTCGGCGGCGGACGAAACGTTTGATATCGTTTATTCGCGGCTTCCGTCGGAGAGCGAATAAAAAAAAAAAGGGGAATAGAAAAAGAAACGTTCATACGCTCAAGATGAGACGACGCGCGACGCAGAGATAAAGAGAGAATGAAAAAGAAAAAGAGAAAAAGAAAGACAAAGCGAAAGAGTGAGTGAGAAGGGGGCGGGGGAGGGAGAGGAACGACAGACAGAAACGCCTGTCTCAGAGGCAGAATGAGTCAGAGACTAATAAAATCGGCTGGACCCGAAGAGAGTCGCGGCGCTGCCGGGGCACTCTCGTGGTCCTCGCGAGCATGGGAAAAGGCCAGCAGATTCATTGACCGCGGGGGACTCCAGTTAGCACCGAGGTCTCTTTCAGCCCCTTCCTCCTCTTGCCTTCTCGTCCCCACGGCCACTACCATTGTTTCATTAAGATCGAGGTCCGACACACGCGCGCGCGGCTATCCTTACGTGAGTGCCTCCGGCGAGTCGTTTTCCCTCCAACGCGATTACGCGTTTCGCTGTCGAATCGAAGCGAATCGCTCTATTCGCTTCGCGAATATTAATACGAGAGGCGATGGAGGCTGATCAACAGGTGACGAGTAATATAAGAAATTATGATTTTAGATTCGCCAGAGAGCTTTACGATTGTTTCTGCAGTATGATAAAAAATAAGATATTTTTTAATTATTTTGATAGTTGAAATTGTTAGATTGTTTAAAGAGATTTAGTAATGTAGTAATGTTAAATTATCTGATAGTATACAGTATCTCGTCTGGGAAAATATTGGATTGGTAAGGAAGTAATTGCGTTTTTTTAGCTCAAAGTTGTATATATAATATTTTTAATAATGAATGAAATTTAAATTTAAAAAAAGAATTTTAAAGCTTGAAATCTCTACTTTTGAAAGCTTACCACATTTTTTATGAGTTTATATGATATGATAAGTTTATATGAGTTTGATAATTTTTATATAAACCAAAAACTATAAGCTGAAAAAGATGGAAAATTTTCTTTTCACTTTGTGTTTATAACATTCCTAAAACAAATTTGAGAAAATTTTCGATCACTTATCATAAAAGCTTGATGCTTTCTCTACAAAACTTTCTCGTTTTTTTTAAATATTCCTATGATTTTTGGTTACTGAGTTATTGCGGATTAAATAAAAAGGATCATTTTGACTTTAATTGCTCATAACTCCGTTAAAAATTGTCGTATCGCAATTTAAAAAAGAGATTCTTAAAGTTAAACTTTACTCAAGATATATTTATATTGGTTGGTAAGAAAGTAATTACGGTTTTTACTAGATGCCTTTTAAAAAAACGCAATTACTTTCTTGCCAATCCAATAGATACGAACTCTATAGTTGATTTCTGTATTTTAGGGTCGATCTTGTTTTGGTGCAATTAATTTGAGAAGCGCATCACCCTTCCTCATATCTTTTTCTTTAAATCGTCCGACTTTAGTACTTCTTTCTGCCGGGCAATTTATTTTAAGCAATTACGTACTTTTAGATTGGATAAACCCCCATAAAGAATCCCTTTCTTAACGCATGCATACCAATCTCCATAAACATAGAAATGGATAAGAATCGAAATATTAAAGTATTTATTCGTGTGATGTTTTCGATAATTATTGCATTCTTGAGAAACCAATCGTTAGAGAAATATATTCTTTAGATATTCTCAAATTAAGTGCTGATAAATAAAGTACGGATAAATAATAGATTGTACAAATAAGTAAAAGTCGACACTTTTGATCAATGTTTATTATTATACATTACATGAAATTCTTAATAGGTATCTATTAATCGAGTTTTTTGACAGATTTAAAATCAATTTAACATCAAAGAGATTTCTTTTAATTAAAGAAAATTAAGCAGTTTCACTGAGAGACTTTTTCAGAATGATATAGTCGAATTTTGTAATTTTGAAAAAAATTGTTTTGAATTAAAATGTTTAATATATTCAAAGTCACATAGTTCAATAAAGCCCTCTCAAATATATCCATTAAACGAAAAGACTGGCTATAAATCTAAAATAAAGGAAGTTATTATTAACTCTTGACAGACAAAATACTCCGTATATTATGTCATAGACCGTACCTCATTTTATAGAGTGCCTTTGATATGTACATTCGCAAAGAATGTTTGACCCACAATGAGACAAAGAATGACCGGCGGTCAACGTTAGGCAGACGCGATTATTAAGCTAAAGTATGTGCGGGGTGAGCCGTTCACTTTGGCAGGAAGTACTGTTATTCTCATCACTTTTATGGTCGTTAAAACAATTCCCTGGGCGTTTTTTATTGTGTTTTACGTTCGTTCTGATAAAAAATGGCGATATTAATCCGAGTTTTTTTTTACGCTCAAGAGCTCACCGATAAAAGATAATTTCGCGCACTCTCAGTTGTAAGAATTGCCAAAAACTATAATACTTAAAGATAAAGATCGGTATCCATTTTGTTTTATATTATCGCTACATATATCGTGTAAATTATACATCTGGTACAATAGTTGGTAAAGTAATGAATATTTTTCAAGAAAATGATAATTTAATCGTTGATGCGTAGCTTTGATTTGTTATTGCGGCATACATAATGTTATGTTTACAAAATCGCCGCGTCGAGACTGAAGCTAACGAACAGCGTTGCGAACCTACCTATCATCGCATTACCTTGTCAAACGCGATTATGACAAACACTAAAGAGTACCAAATCCATTACGATTATTAGCAATTAATTAATCTCAATTAAAATATCGTAAAACCCACAAGCGTAACAACGCACAGTTCCTTAACGAATGCATGAACCATATTTATCTTAAGTAGATGTCATGGTGAATAAAAATGAGAGAGCAAAAGGAAATGGGAACTATAGATTATTTTTATATTTTTACGAGAGATAAGTATTTCTTTGTATTTTGATTCGGATATATCTTGTATCATACTTTGAATCTTTCACTTCAATGTAATTTATTTATCACTTTATACAGCTCGATTTTCACCGAAGTTACAACATCGATATTATCAAATGGCCAATCATATTATTCCTCTGAAATTATTCCTCTGAAGAAAATGATTGTTATTGGCCAGTTTTATAACATCGATGTTATAACTTCGACATAAATTGAACCGTTTAAACGTAGTCTATCTATTTTTGATTGAAGTAAAATCACTCCAGCTTTAAGTAAAGTTGAAAAATCATGATACATCGACTGTTTATTTGTGTATTTTGCTCGATTTATACTTCAAATAATATCGCATGTACTATTATTATACATTAGTAATTTATTAAACTTGTTTGCTATCTATGATACATCAGTTGTTAATAACTAATTTATAGGATGTCATGAATGTAAAGCAAATCTTAATAAGCATAGCTTAATATGATCGTATTTTTTTCATATTCTTTTTTCATATTTTTTTCATCTGCGAAATATTAAGATACATGCGTGTAATTATCAAGAGTGTCATACAAGCAGCCATGCTATTCACGTGTATTAATAATTAATGTGCGTGTTTTAGGGAGAATTATATGAGTGCGAAGGAATCTGAGAGGAGGAGGTATCAGGCAATGGCGAAGCAACGATGAGATAATTTTTATTATTTTGTTTGATGTTTATGAAATTAATCGTCGATCATTTTTTTTAAATATAACGATTATTTTTGAAAATATCATTTAACTTCTATTATAATTTAAACATGTCTGTATATTTTGCAGTTTGTATTACAACTCTGCTGCTGCGCATGTTGGTGAGTCTTTAATTTGAGATTCGTCAAAATTTTATTAAATGGCTATAAAATATGGAGTTAAAAACGTAAAAATATTAATGATGTGTATATCAGAATATTAAATAGATAAATCTATCGCTTTAGAATAAATGGGTTAAGACAGATTAGCATTAATATTTAACTCTAAAACTTTGTTTCATAACTTGTCTGTTAATTTATTGTATAAATAATGATTTACACATAGGATGTTTCCAATACATTTAGTAGCACATAAATAAACAATTAGTAGCACTTAAAAATATCATGAGAATATGTTAATCATATCTGTGTTTAAATAATTGTAATATCAAATGGATTAAAATTGATTAATTTTTTGAATTTATATTGCTTAAAATATAAATTATAGATAAAAATATAAATAATAAAAAATAAAAAAGAAAAAAATAAAACGAAATTATTACAAATTATCATAAATAAAATGTATGTAAACAATATGCTGATATTTTTAAAATATAAAATTTGATAATAAACCATAAGTTTAAAAAATATATGAAATTAATTTTGAACAGCATAAATTATATAAATTATTTATTTCAATTATAAGAATCTACAGCAGAGAGAGAGAGAGAGATAATAGATTGCGATATACATGTATAAAAAGATTTATAGATTTGAACGCATAAAGTTCTATGTTTGTTAATTGTTTATAAAGTTGTATAATTCAAAGGCATTACAATAATTCTCATGTTTTACGTGTGGAATTTCAGCTTTAATTAATCTTTAAAATATTATAAAAGTATATTGCGAGGAATTTCGTACATAAAAAAGAATTAAGTTTTTGTCACGAAAACGTGTAATTATGTATCCCTGCTTGACATCTTCTCTCAAAAAATTGATAACGCAATCGGAGATAGAAATCCGTCGGATTTGAAGTGAAAATGCGCGTAATTATTTCCACGATCGTGCCCTTTACGCGATCCGGAGAATTATGCGCGGAATGTTCCCATTGGCTTCCCGATTTAATTAGAGACGGCGAGAAGAAACGCGCGGGCTCTCTTCATATGCAATAGAGGATGATGTGGCGAGGATGCTGCTGCCTCACAACCTGTTTCTCGAGGGGAACGAGCGCCGAAACGAGAGGATCATTTGTTTCCACGTTTTCGTGCGGCACGCGGTTTCCCTTTCAACCTCTCTGCGCATCCTCACAAATTGTCTCTCTTTCTCGTCAGTTCTAAATTTGTCTTTATTTGGACTACAAGTTTCATTTACAAACAAATCGTTTCTTTTCAAAGTTCGATTTTCGGAGATGTCGATTTCTTAGCAATATATTTTCAAGCTTCTCAATAATTAAAAAAAAATACTTACTTGATATATAAATTACGTTTTAAATTTAAGCACACAAAATTTCCGAAAAAGATCCGAAAAGAATCAAATAGACTCAAGTGTCCGAAAGTATCTTGCGCGCATCGAGTACTTTCGTCGCTTCAAATATTGGACGTTTAACCGTGGTATGCATGATATCCCGGAGTGCGCTTAAAATATTGAAATAAGACGGTCGTATGCCATTTCTTGGGCCTCGCGGCAGAGTGCGGACTCTCGATCCCCTTCGGCCATGGTGTGTGGTTGAGGCCTCGTTTCTACCCTCTCGTTCCCCGCGCCGCGCTCGCCGGAGAAGCTTTCGTGTGTACCGCGTTCCCTCCCTTGGATTCTCTCTTTCTGCCTATCGCTCTCTCGTCGTTCTCTCTCGTTGGAGATCGGCATTCCCCGCGGCAACACGAGGCCCTCGGGGTCCGTGAAGAACGCGTCTTTACGTCACGAGACGCGACGATGTAATTGGCTGTATGTGCGAGATGCAATTATTAGCGTCGCTAATACGGAGTATCTTTAATGCATCCGAGATGCGTTGCAGTCTCAGAATACTTATCTTTTTATAGTCCCCTTTGAATTTTTTTTTTCTTTTTCGAATAATCTTCAAACTGATTTTAATTATACTACAATGGAATTGTTATTTTTCTTCGTAAATGATTTTATTTGAAAATATTGAGGCAGAAATATACCAAAAACATTATTTTTACGTCTTCTTGACAAAATATATTTTTATATAATAGAATGCATGTACCATAAAATGTGATTTGATTATAATACCTTTAATATTTTGCGAAGTGTAATAAGATTGATTCATATATTTTTTATAAAAAGATACTTTTTTATTCAATAGCATATTATCTAATCTAAATTATTTTGCTCACGAGAACATGCAAATTAAAATTTTAATTACAAGATATTCGTTAAAATATTTTAAGATAATTTTAGCAAGACACGTCATGAGAATTGCATCATATATAATTATGTAATGGCATCTGGTAATTGTGCGGTGACTAAATGACACGGATACAGAGGTCGCTGACAAGCGGTACAAGTATATTTATCTCCTAAGAGATAATGAGCATGACTAAACTACTGTCAATGGTCAAAGAAAATTTAGAATTTGTTTACTCAACGTGCACGATAAAAATATATTCAAGGAGAACATGGTTTTAATCATTCCATTATATAGATTTATACATCATATTTCACAAATTTTCTTACAGTTTACAATATGATATGCACGAAAAAATGAAGTAATTAATACGTGTAAATAATAATAATAACTCTAACAATAATATAATATTAACGATAAATAATAGTTATAATTTAAAAAACGTAAATAATATTAAAAATGATATGTAATATAACATATTTTTATTACATCAAAAATTAAGCAAAAAGATATATTATATATAGATTACAAATGAAATGAGATTAAGGAAGGATTATTTCATCAAGTAGGCATTAAATCTTAGATCTGCAAACTAGGCTTATGTACGTTTATCACGATGTGTATAATAAATCGATGGCGAAGTGAAAAAAAAAAATAATAACGATGCATATGCGCGGGTCAAACCGACACCGAGGAACGCATCTGCGCGTGATGTAAAGTGCATTGCACGACAACCGGGGACCAACGCGGCGCGATTACTCATTCCCGAAACACGTGTCCAGACTGACAAAAATGCGCCCGTCGATTTTTTTTATCGCTCCGAAGAAACGCTTCTTGAGAAGCGGGAATTGCTCCGCCGTGTTTCCGTTGATAGAAAGCAGAAAGGTACCGACGATTTCTTCCTTGGAAAGAGAAGGCACGTGCAATACGTTTATCGAATTGTTTTCACATACAATGAATTTTTTGCTGATAACGATATATGTATTATAATCATTTAAGATGTATGTTATCTAACAAGGAAACACAAGTATTCCCCTCTGATTTTAATAAATTAAGACTATATTAAAATATGGACAAAAGTAGGATATGTATTTTTTATAGTGCTTACATATACACTTGTATTATAATGCTTTCTCGCATATTAAACAGGTAAAATTCTCCCTTGAAAAAATTGGTTTCTTTATTTCTGAGTAAATATTATCTGAAGTTAATATTGGGTTGTCCGGAAAGTTCGTGCCGACTATCCTATATAATTTAATAAATGTATACTAAAAATTTTAATTTTCTGCGTTTCAATTTTTCTTCAACATCGGCACGAACTTTCCGGACAACCCAATATAAGGAAATATTTCAAATTTTAAATAAAACGTTTCTTATTAAAAAATTTTTTTTTATTAAATGATTCTATGAAGAATTTTTAATATACATCTATATAAATTCTATGTATTACACGATAAAGTGTATTAAATACGATATCAATGAAAAAATATATCAATTATATCAATTTTTTTAATTCTATTTTTTCTTATTTAATATGAGTTATCAAGATATGAACAATAATAATAATAATAGCAAAGAATGTAAAGTGTATAAATTTGTTAAATTATCACCTATATTTCTTGATAAATTTAACTCTTTATTTAAATAAATATATTGCCTATTTAGAATGAAGATATGACTCATTAATATAACATCTCTTACTTAGAATAGATTTTTTTAGAATTCTCTTTAGCACGTTCTTAAGATTCTACAATGAGTCATCATATACATGTTTTCTTGAAAGATCGACTGACGGCTTTTGTAATGTTGCTCTTAAACGTATAAGAAACGCTTCGCAGCGGGCGAACATATTGGGGTTCTACATTCGAAACAGATTTTTGATTACTTTGAGCAATACGCATTGTCGGATTGCTACATCTTGCATATCGTTGCACCATACACGCGAATAATCTCGATCAAGTATGATTTTTTTGCAAGGCCGTTTCGCGAGAAACGATGATCGTGACGCGCGTACCAAGATTTGTACGTAAAACGACGTTACGTAAACACGTTGCGCGTTGCAATTTGCAACCGGAGAGTTGCGTATTCTTTCTGTACACTCGGTCGGCATTCGCGCTAATGTATTTCTTGCGAAGTCGATATTATTGCTGCCGATTCGAGACGAGGGACGTCCCGCGTAGCCGATGTCTTTGC
The DNA here is from genome assembly GCF_001594045.1 of Atta colombica. NCBI lineage: Eukaryota > Metazoa > Arthropoda > Insecta > Hymenoptera > Formicidae > Atta > Atta colombica. Next base: position 488,187 of record NW_017259206.1, read on the forward strand.
GCGCGCTAGCTGCCGCGGTAACACGCATTTTTCATCGGCTGGGGCCTTATAAGCTTTTTGCGAACATTAAGACAAATGTAAACGACCCGCCCCGTCGTCAACAGTCGTGGAATTTCGCAAGAGGTTCCTTTCGATTGTTTAATCGCGAGCGTCCCGTACGCTCTCGGATGTTATCTCGTCGTAATAATCTGTAAACGTATTTTTGCGAAATAATCTTGGAGAGAGAACGTTGTGTCAAAGCTGAAATTTATCGCGAGACATCAATCGTCGGATTTTTGAGTTTGCGAGAGAAAGTTGTTTTAGTTGTACTCAATCTTTTTCAACACCTTTTGAAACTAATTATTTATACTTAATCCTTTTAATGTACATATTTTTATCAAAATATAGCTGTACATTTTTATATTACATATCTTTATAAATAAAATTAATTTAGAATGCGCTTATAATAATGATAGCACATTTTTAGCATATATAAGTTTGCATTACATATATTATAGAATTCAGAAATAAAAGTGCGTATTTTTTATCGGTAAAAATATGTTCTAAACGCGAGTTTATAAAATGATATATGATACGATATATTAATGAAAATATATACAAATAAATACATATTAATAATAAAAATGAAGACATTATTAGAGCAAGTTAAATTTATTATGTTAAACTAGAGCAATTAAATTTATTATTAGCTCTTAATTGACTTTTTTATACCTCTTTAGATGATTTATTTTCAGATTACATATTTTTAAGTTATGTTGTTACATTTATTATGTTAAAATTTTTACATTAAAGAAATTTATTTAAATTATTCGTCCACTATTTTCCTAAATTATCAATCAATTATCTATTCTGTCTAAGTTGCCAGAAAATTTTTAAAAAATTAATTGCTTTAATTAATTTTTTTGTCACAATTTTAATTTTACAACATTACTATTTGATGTAGGTAGCAGCATTTTATTATCAGAAAATATTACGTAATCGATTACATATTTCTAAATAGGACGTCATTTTCTTCGCTTCTCAAAAATAGACTATAAAGAATATAATCGAGTGATTTTCACATAGTACAGGCACACACATACAAGCGATACCCGACGCGTGAAACGGTCACGCGGGCACTGAGCAGAGAGAATCCACCGGAGTAGGGGATTTCATTCATAAACGCCCGAGCAAAGGCGTCAATGGATGCGCCTGCGAGCGAACGAGCGAGACAGCATCCGCGTTTCTTCATGCCTGCCATCTAACCGTCGCGTCGCGTCGCGTCGAACTTCTCTCTCTCATAAGGGCATTATTCCTTCTCTTACCTTTGTCTGTCTCTCTCTCTCTCTCTCTCTCTCTCTCTCTCTGTCTCTCTCTTTTTCTTGCTAGCCTGTCTCTTTTTTTCATTTCCTCCGCTATTCTACTCTGTCGACTATCTCCGACTTACGGCACGAGACAACTCTCCCTATCACCACACAGTTACATGGAATGCAACGATTGGAGATCTTATATAGCAGGTGCATTTTTCGTTTTCCTTCTTCTTGATGCACTTTTCGTTCGAAATATTATTTTTATCTATTAGTACTTTTACCGATAGTGAGCATTATGCAATCTTTTTTTAAATATTACAGGATAAAATTAAAATATGAGATATCTTTTAAATTCCTTTTTGTCAAGTCTGATTGCAAAAAAAATAATGAAAGTGCTCTATTTCTTTGTGATTATATTTAATTGCAAAAATATTAGAACAACTTGCTGAAAGACAGATATTAAATATATTTTTTTATTTCACTTAAAGAATTAATTGTTTTGTATTTTTATTTGTTTTCCCCAATCCCTTTTAATTTAATTTTTTACTTTTTCCCATTTATTTCATCATTTTTATGTAAAATGTATATTAATTTAATATTAATATTAATTTATATTGTTTGTTTCATTTCTGCAATTTAATCTCATTTTATTCTTTCACATGACACGGATCGACAATGATTCATTAAAAATTCTAAATGTATTGAAAGAAAAAATGGTTGCAATTAACATAATTTAACTACAATTTATAATGTTATTATTTAATAATTTTTTAATTAAATTAAAAAATTTAATTATTATCATACAATTAGCATAAATATATACCAAACACTTTTTGATTCAGATTAGTTCATAACACTTCAGGTTATCAAGTGCTTAAACGATATAAAAAAAGAAAAATGCAACTGGAGTAGTTTACTAGTATTCATGTTGCTTATTACTTCTTCATTCGACTTCTGATGTATTCCATCGATCAGTCCATTTCAGTCCATTTCGCGTGAGTATCTCAATCTCGGTCCCGTTTGATAGTCGACTCGTCGTGAAGAGTGAAAATGACGGGATGAAAATATGGTCTTAGAAATATTTTGATGTTCCACTTAGCATCGTGGAACATCGAGTGTAGGATAATTTACAAATGACAGAGAAGAGACGTCAGTTCGCCACGTCAATATTTCTCTTAATATTCCTCGAGTAATGCGTGACAAAGTGACACGCATTCTCTCGCTTTATATATACCAATATATGCCATTAGCACATACCCGTTCATATATACGGCATATGTATCGAAATTACACGCGTAACTGTCATGCGTATCATTCTTTGAAATGCGAAAACAGATTCAGATGGCCTCGTCTCCTTTTTGTTCGTTTCGTGAGATATCTTAAGTTCGTTTGGTAGCTTTGACCCTCGGATAAGCACATTATTTCGCGAACAACTGAAACATTGAAGATAAGTATGGACGCAATTTGCACTAGCTGTTGAAATGGCCATGAATTTTTTATCGTAATTTCTACGAACAAATTTTCGCAAAACAAATAATTTTTAGATACAAACGTTGCAATAGATAATCTTGTAAGAAAAACAAATTTAAGTTTAAGGGCGTTCAATTTATGAATGCATTCCGGCGAACGCATAGCGCGACGAGTTTGGAGTTCACCTGTATTTACCGACACATTTTTTTGATGGAGTCAAATACCCGGAGCTCTCCAGTATACCAACGTTGGTCATTCACCCTAAAGTCGACCCCGGACTCGTCTCGATACTTCGCGTGTTTCTGTCGCGGTGCACGATATAGCGCCGCAAGTCGCACTGCATTATGCGCACACGCACGCGTTACGCGATCGTAATTACGCATGTCGCTATCGGCGCCGACATTCGCCGAAACGCACCTCGCACCCCACGTATTCCCCCGCGATCGTCGCATCTGTCGCGTGTATGCGACCACGTAACGTAAACGTACACGTATTACACGGCGACTGCAGCGTAGGCGTGTGCTAAGACGTTCTCTTTCTCTCTCCCTCCCTTTCTTTCCTTCCTTTTTCTCTCTTTCTCCGCTCGTTCCTCTCCCCGGGCGTGCCAGTGATAAGTGCATGCCGCGAAAAACGAAACGCCGGATGTGACGTCACCGCGCCCCGACATATTTGCGTGCGCGACGACGGTAACGCAACTCGCAGCTGCGACTGCGACCGCGGCGGCGGCGCGATGAAATGCGTCGTCCGTGAGATTAGACACGTAAAAATGATCGACGACGGCCCTTTCATCTTCCGTTGAACTTTTCATATCCGTTAGCCTGATTAAACTGGAATATCTATATGATATAACTTTAGCGTAGGTCGCGAGCGTAAATGAACGACGAGTATAAAAATTCATTTGTATGTTGAATAATTCACGACGACGAATTTTAAAAAATTTTAAAGATAGTATTATATATATATATTCAAAAACTCTGAATCTAAAATTTATGAATCTCCCTTTTTTTTATAGATATTAATATCTCAAATTATTGTATTCATATTCATTTTTAAATTGAAATGTGTACAATATCTAGCTCGAGATTGTTAAGCAAGTTAGTAATTAAGAAGGTAAAAAAAAACACACGAGCAACGTTGGATCTTTAAAACTAGTTTATTACAACATACATTAAGAATTAAACTAGTTTTATCTACAAATTAATCGGAAACATTTCTAATTGTACTAACAATAAATCTTTTTCAATCCATATACGAAAAATAATTAAAAATTCGAAAGAAAGATACAATATATCAAAAACATGAAGTCATCATATTTGTCAACTTTGGACTTTGCTTTTTCTCACCATCCAATGACGAAATAGTTAAACTTACTTAACAAACGATATAACAATACGATGACGTTCAAGATTATCAATTTTATATAATTTTATTTGTAATGTTAAATTTATTATGTTCAATCTGTGATATGATTTTTTGATATATTGTATCTTTTTTCCAATTTTTAATTATTTTTTGTATATGAACTAAAGAAGACTTAATACAGTCGAAACGGTTCTAATTAATTTGTAGATAAAAAACTAGTTTAATTCTTAATGTATTGGAAGTAGTACAAATTAGTTCGGTCCATTCAAAAATGCATTTATTTCAAAACAAAATAAATGTACAAATCAATTAAAGTATTGTCCATCGCTGCCTACTTTTTCTCATCTCTCAGGCAATTTTCGAATTCCATCTCGAAAAAATGACTCGTCTTTGGAGGCGATCCAATTTTGGAGCCAATTTTCGATTTTTGCGAAAGAAGTGAACCGGTGACTTGCTGCATCCTTCGGAACAACTAGTAATCAGAAGGAGAAATGTCTGGAAAATACAGCGGGTGCGGTAAAACATCCCAACATTTGAGCGTTTCCAAATATTTTTTTATGACTTTAGCGACATAAAAATAACTTTATCATGTCTGCTCGTATTCTGGCTTTTTCTCGCAATGCACGACTCAAACGAATCAATTGTAGCCGATACCGATCGCCCGTAATAGAATCGCCAGGTTTTAGTAGCTCATAGTAAACAAGACCCTTTTGGTCCCACCAGATACAGAGCATGATCTTCGAACCGGCCGAATGTTCGGCCGTGGTGTTGATGTTGAGGTCGATGGCAACGATTGACCGGGCGTGATATTTTTTCTTCTTGGGATTGTCGTAGAATATCCACTTCTCATCTCCAGTTACAAGCCGATGCAAAAAACCTTTTCTCAGTTGTTTTTGAACCAGCTGTTCACAAGTGAAAAATCGGCTTTCAACGTCTCTCGGTTTCAGTTCATAAGGCATCCAATTTCCTTGTTTTTGAATCATTCCCATGGCTCTAAATCGTACAGAAACGGCTCGTTGAGTTATCCCCAATGATTCTGCAAGCTCCTCTTGTGTTTGACTCTGATCTTCTTCGAGTAATGCCTCTAATTCTTTGTCTTCGAATTTTTTGGCTGTCCAGAGCGAGGCTTGTCTTCAACGCTGAAATCTTCATCCTTGAAACGTCGAAACCATTCCCTACATGATTTATCAGTTGGAGCAGTGTCACTATAAACTTCGACAAGCATTCGATGAATTTCAGCCACACTTTTCTTCCAATTAAAACAGAAAATCAAAACCTCCCGCAAATGCTGTTTGGTTAACACAAAATTCGACATTTCAAACACAGTAAACATCAAGGTTTTTGTATGAAACTCAAAGCGATATAAACTGAATATTATTAGCAGATGTTTAACCTCTCTGAAATCGCCAAAATCTATCACTGTGAACCATTCACAACAGCTGGAGCCATTTTTAGGGAAACGGACCGAACTAATTTGTACTCCCAATATAATGTTGTAATAAACTAGTTTATTTTTAAAAACCCAATAAACGTTACTCGTGTTTTTTTTATATATTTTTAATTATTTTTATTTTTTTTAATATTTTTTTATTATTTATCTAATAATCTAATATTTATTTTTAAAATATTATATTTTTCAAGTAGCTACTAATTAAGACATTCAACAAAGCGACTATATTATTATTGTTATACTTATTATATTTGACTTTAATAGCACATCCATAAGACACGCACTTATGTAGCTTTTGTTCCTCTCACAAGTATTGTTGTCATCTAATCCTTAAATCATCGGTATTAAAATTTGAACATCATAACAATTATGATTGTTGATGATACAATTCTAATCCTGAAATTTTTTACAATATACTTTTCATATTTCATACTTTTCATATTTCATACTTTGACAGTTTTATAAAGATTTTTAACCGATATGCAAATAATTCAACTATTGTCATTACGTACTTATTTTTATTCTATTTTGTTATTATGACTCGACCATCGCATTGAAAATGACATTATAGTACGAAACATTTGCGTGAAATAGCAAAATTTTACGACTACCTGGAATATAATTATTAGCAAAAAATCTAACTTGACTCATTAACTTAACTCATTTTCTTCCTCATTTTATTTTAATTGTACATTTGAGTTCTCTTATTGATAGCATTAAGCATATCTTCTTTGAGAAGAGTAAATCTAAAGATAATACATGGAATGTTGTATTAACAATATTGTACCTAGTGATTAAAATACATAATGTTTTAAAATATCATCAAGATAGAATGTAGTATTAGAGAATTATTGCGTATATATAATAATGGAATAATAATATTACGAAGAATCTCGTAGTAGAGGAAATAACCTCTTTATAATTTCTAAGAAAATGTAAGCAGCTATTTTTATATGAATCATTGAAACGTATTCCATTTCGTTAAAGTTTAGAAACTTAATGAGTGCATACATTATTTTCGAATTTCCGCTCTTATCACAATAAAAAAAAACTGTCCTGTGTTATTGTTCTATCAAAATATCTACATAGTTTTCCTAAGATTACACATCGATTTTCAAATGAGAATAGATGTCAAATGGAAGATTTTGTCGTGTGACGTGTAATATAAAAATTTATTTAACAGATTTATGTGTTAATATTCATATTCATAAGTTACTAATGAAAAATTTCTTGTATTCGATGCATTTATATTTTAAGAAGCAATTGCTCTCTTTTTTTATCTTTCAAAAATCTTTGTCTTTAAATTAATTAAAATATTTCGCTTGTAGCATACGCAGCATTTTAATATCTAACGTACACGCGACTCGCAATCTTGAGGCACCGATATCCTATATCGTCTCTAGACGCTTCGAATGATCTAAAGGCGCCACTGCATACTTCCAAGTGCATTAGAATTCCACACGAAAGCCGAGACGGGATAAATACTAGAAGCAAGGAATGTGATGCAAGCTGAAAACTACTTAATTGTATAATTACTTAGAGTTTCCTAATCTCAGAATAGATTTCCTACTATCACATCTTTTAATATCTTCTAAGATGCGTAAACAAAAATAATAGATTTTTGTTGTCTTTATTTGTCATTTACTTTTCGGTTTTTAATTTTAAAAAATTACGAAAAAGAGTTTTCTTATATAAATTATATACTCCAATTACATAAATCGAATTA
>NW_017259206.1:495583-501534 GCF_001594045.1 Atta colombica
TTATTCTTTGGCGATTGGTATAGCATTCTGGAGAATGTTTACCAGGAAATTTTGTACGATTAAAAGTTATACGATGAATCTTTATGAAGCACGTCTCCGAAGTAGGCAGCATCCGAATGAAGCAAGGAGTGGCTGCGAGAGAGCAATTTCCTGCTCACCGTGCAGGTATAAATGATCCATTGAATGTGAAGAGTATTTTACGTTACATTATTCTTACTTGGAAAAATAGAAGGACTCATAACACTACTTCTCTCTGCAAAAAATCTCTGCAAATTCCAGTTTTACTACACAGCACACTTTTCAAGTAGTATATTAGATCACTGCATATGAATTAATACCCATTTTAATAGCCATTATAAATGATTTTCAGATAAATTCGAGGAAAGAGAATGTATGTATATAATCGAAAAATATTGAGAAATCTATTTCTCAAAAAAATTTAAAATTTAATTGCACGCGTATATCGGTACATGAAGAGAAAGATTTTGCTAGTATATTTAAAAATTTAATTAGATATACATCTGAAAATAATTTTGTTGGACTATTAAAATTTAAATTATGTAGGCTAAAACTGGTTGCTAAAATGTCATCAAAACTTTTTGCATCATTGGTCGTCATGCTCGAATTTCCTTTCCATAATTATTTTGATTGTTCAGCAAAGCTTTCTGATCTGCAGCTACCTAAATTTTTAAATATTTCGAAATCATGTGCATGTAAATATATAGAGATAATTCATTGAATAAAAATGCTAATTAATTAGGCGTTGTAAACGTTAAGTATCTATGACGTTGTATTGCAACTGATTAATATCGCAGCTACTTTCATTGGCTAGTAACTCGCGCGATTCGGAAACCGCATTTCTTTCCGTTCGTGATCCAGCGAATTGCCAAGTATCCCGACAGAAGAGCGATTGCACAAGAGAAAAATGTCGGGAGAAAGAAAATGAGAGAAAAAAAGAGAGAGAGAGAGAGAGAAAGAGAGACAATAAAGGTGCGCTCCTCCGGCGAGCCATACCAGTAGTAGGTGTGGGAGCGAATGCGATATCCCACACCCACGTGCAACCACTAAGCTTGTAACTCACGGTCGGCGTTGTTAAGTATCTTGGATGCAAGTATGTAGACACGATATCCGGATACTTTGAGCCCGTATACTTACAAAGTATTTAACGCTAAATATGACGGATCCGCTCTCATATGTATGAAGATTGACAGCTATATTTGCACTAAACTACGAGCTTTTTGTGTGGCTCGTGTTCCTTCGATATCAAAATACTTCCATTTAATCTCATTTTACATATTCAAATTTATCGTAAATAAAGACATCATGGATCTCGATGTCTACAACCCGACAGCGCTTCAATTAAATATTCTAATTATATTACAAAGCGACTCGCTGTCAGATTCGCTGCTCCTCGTAAGTGATGCAAGTCTCGCGCGCATAATCAGGATCGTTGATTCCCCGGTTCTGTAGGGTAACCACTTCCTAGAACGCTAATTACTATTATCGTAGCGTTATCGTTTGTACTATCGAGGAGACGTTCGCGCCGAGGAGAAGTCCGCACAGTTATACAGAATGCGGAGTTGCGTGACGAAACCTTGTTGCATTGAGGAACACGTCGAGCAACAATACAACTCAGCATTACCGGCAATCAAGTGTTATCTCTCTAATTACCTTTTAAATTGTTTCATTTTACAAGATATATAGATGACTTTTAACAAAGAAATTAGTTTTAAGCATCTATTATATGTATGTTTTAAACACCTTATTAATTTTAAAGGCTTTAGAAGATATCTTTATTAATCCACTTTTTACATCTCTCTCAATTTAATAGCAATAAATATATTTATTATTTATTTAGCTTAATATCTTATCAATTTATACGTATTTTAATATTGCTATTGTTAAGTAAATTTTTTTAATTTATAATAAAAAATATTCTTCTTAGTAGAAAAAAATTTGATAAGTCATTTCCTCAGTTATTCATTCTTTCAATTACTTTGTTTTTATAAATTCAAATTAAATTAAGTGTATAGCTGTATTTCTTATAAAATGCATAGCATTAAAAATAATGATAAATTCTAATGAGAGAGAGAGAGAGAGAGAGAGAGAGAGAGAGAGAGAGAGAAATTATTAAATCTACATCTCAAAGATCCATATGAAAGAAATCGAAACATTTTGAATTCTTGAACTACTAGCATCTTTTGTCCATGGAAGGCAGATATATATGTATATATATTTGTTCAAGAGGAATTTAAGAATAATTTAAGAGCACATGTCGCACGTTTGAGCTGCATACATTTGATATTGATTCTGCTGTATATTTTGCCCGTCGCTGCGCCACATGATTCTCTTAAGACGGCAACAATGCGTACATGTATGCATGTGTGTGCTTGCATGCTTATGGTATTCAAAGCCTAAATAACCGGCTACGTACCGATAGCGGTCACGTAGAACGCAGCTGGCTTCATTCACAAAACTCATATGTTATGCTATACACCGTAACCCGAGTTTGCATTCGATTATTTCACTTTCTTAAATTGATATAATGGAGATACATAACGTATCATTAGTTAAACAATATGCCATGGAATAATATAATGTAATAGGTTTATTATTAAAGTATATTATTTAATATTAGATAATCGTTATAGATGTATTATTAAAATATATATATTAAGCTTTAATAACTTCAATACTAAATATATAACTATATATATATATATAATTAAAATTTTATCAAATATTAGATAATATACTTTTAAATAATACAAAATCAAAATATACATTTTATTCTAGATATTAGAAACATGCAAAATAAAGCAGAGTATAAATCAAATACGCTTTTCGAAAGTCTATGTAGAAATTCATGTCCAGGTCATTCACTGATATTTATCGTTTAATTATCTATGCGCTTTTGCGGTAGATAACGCATATGGTTAACATTTCCCTTCATAGACCGATATAATATTGCCACGCCGTGTTAATCAGCGAAAGATTAAAATTGTAGACCGCTAAAATATACGTAATGTATTTCAGTCTCCAATTCATGTAGTCACATGTTTTAAAATCAAGGAACGTATATAAAAAAAAGTCTACGCAAGAATGAACGAAACTCTACGAACACGTGTTTCTCGGATCTCCGTTCGGAGATCCTTTAAATATTTTGATTTTTTACTCGGGCCACTCGAGATATCTTTCGATAAACCATCAGGAATCTCGATGTGAGAAACATTTGATGCACCTGATGATTCTTCACACATTTCATATTATCAAACAAATAATAAGATTTCACGTTAACGATTGATTTATCAAACTCCCAAATTTAAATATTTTTTTAATATACCGTGAGATTCTTGAGGAATATACTTTACTAGAATTTAATACCATGAGTGCGACATCATTGAAAATGTAAAGATCGTAATTTTAAATGGAAATTCTAAGATTCCGTTGTGCTATTAATAAGCTAAAGTACATTTTCCTGTACAATGTCGAGACCATCGAGATCGTACCGGTTTTAACTGTTGATTTAGAGCTACAACCGTCGCTACACGTAATACGTGATGTAACACTACTATTCTAGGACACTGGTACGAAGGGCGCGATTTCTTTCGGTGAACGATCAGTTGAAACCGAGCCACGGAGGAAAATTGGGCTTTCGAGATTGAAAGCTGGTACTAACGATGATCCAATTGGGATAGGCTTGGGGTGAAACCCGGTTTTAAATCTAGTTAGATTAAACCAGGGAGGCCTTTCTAATGTGGCCGCAAAGGAATTCCAAACAAGAGCCCATAGGCAAAGTGACGTACATCTATTTAGGAATTCCTTTCCGAAAGGAAAGGAAATTTTAACCTAACTCGCCGGTTACTAGTGATAGGCAGTAAATAGGTAGTAAAGGCAGACATTTAATTTGTCATGAACTTTATGGGCCCGTCACCTTTATCGAGATGTAATTAGTTTCTTACACATCGCCCGATTGACTCTTCTTTCGTTTAGAACCCTTATGTACATAAAATAAATGTAATCACGAGATTTTTTTTTCTTTTAATTCTGCAAATTAAATCTAAATAAAAATGCTATATACATATATTGACTATCGTAAAGTTACAGTCTTGATCAAAAGTCTAAAATACTTCCACAAATTGACGTAAATGTTCAATAATGAAGAATAAAAAATAGTTAAAAATAATGTTTATTTTTATAACAATTTTATTATTTTGTTATTTTTCCTTCGGATTTTATTATCACTTTTTTCAAGAAAATATAATAAATTAAGATTGCTTTATAATTCCCATGTACTATTAAAGTTAAAAAAGCAATGGCAACTCAATCTTAAGTTATGTAAGTTAAAATAAGGTAACAAATTTTGGGATCGAGCTCTTCACACTAAACATGAAAAAAAGTTTGAAGTATGAACATATGTATGCAAATTCATTGTTACTGACAATACAGCTCAAAATATTTATTAATATGGAAAATGAAAAAGTAAATATTTATTATTATTTAATATTATTAATTTTTAATTTTTAATTATAATAAATATTTAAAATGTCTCCCGTTTGATTCAATGCACGCTTAGATTTGACAAATCATGGACTGTCACAATCTTTCAAAGATCCCGGGGCAATTGCGAATGATGTCACAAGATCATCAAAGATCCGTTGGCGTAATAGATCTTCATTGGCGATTCGAAACTTCATAAACTAAGAACTTTAAGTGTCTACAAATGAAAATCTAGAAGATTTATATCGGGGGATCATGGAAGTCACACATAATACTTCAATATTTTGAGCTATATCTCAATATCATTGGATTTATGGATATATGTTCATATAAATCTTTTTTTAAGTTTTGGGGAAATAATTTAGAAGATAATAATATTAAACAGAATGTAACTAAAATAAGGTAAAGTTTGTTTGTTACTTTATTTTAGTTACACCCTGTATAATATTTTGTTATTTTTAACTTTCATGTGTGTCAAAATGTTAATTAATCTATTTTTGTTGTTAGTTTCAAAATAAATAATCCATACGTATGCATTTCGTAAATAATAAACTAAATTTGAGTCTTAATACATTTCCTTTAGTTAAATTGTTTAACTTTGTTTTAATTAAGTTATAACCAAATATTGAGTAGATTCAGTGGCGATCTATAGAAATGATTAAAAAAAATTTAATTAAATTGGATATAGGTTGACATTATGAATAATTTAACATATGTTTTATCTGAGGATCCTGAGAACGTCTTTAGGATACAGCTTGTCCTTTGGATGTTTTCAAGACTTCTCCCTTACAGACCTGTGCTATAAGCTTATAGCCAAGGCTCAAGTAAAATTGTTTGCGTTGTTTATTTTTATTAGTATTTACTAAATTATTTAATATATACAAGAAACCTCTATTCAAAATCTGAAGTATTTTAGTATTGCTTACTACACACAAAAAATTATTGTAAAAGAGATTGTTTTAAGATTGCCAGCGTATAATATCTCATGTACTCCTTCACTCGCATTAATTAGCCGATCAACCTACATTGAGAGGAGACGGCGTTTAAATCTAATTCGTCAGACACGACAGGCAAGATAGAGGAAAGCGGCAGGCGAGATAAAGCACGGTCGATCTAAGATTGTATCGTCTCTACTGAAGGGCGCAACGTGCATGTTCTCCGTGCGTGAATGGATTCTGGGAAGGCGCGGACGCGTTGTTTTTTTTTTTCGTCAAGTACTGACCGTGGATCTTGGGCTAGGAGCACGTTAGGATAGGTTGGATCGTTTCCACGTTGCCCCTTCATACAACTCGACGGGAACCCAGGGTGATGCATAGGACTGCGTCTTTCTAAGTTAGGCTAGTCTCAGGACCTTTTAACTTGCCCGCATCAACAGAGGTGACCGTCCGACGTCCGTCTCTCTCTCCCTTTCTCTCTCTCTCTCTCTCTCTCTCTCTCTCTCTCTCTCTCTC
>NW_017259206.1:501644-528788 GCF_001594045.1 Atta colombica
TTCTCTCTCTCTCCCTCCCCCCCCCCAAATCATTCTTTCTTTATTCATCCGTTTATTTTCTCTCACTCTCATTCATGCCACGTAGTAAATAGGAAACGTCACGGCGGAAGGAGTTTGAGAGTTAACTCATGCGGGCACGAAACGTGCGTGCATGTTATTTGCTCTCGCGCTATCGTGCGTGCGTGCGTGCGTGCGTGCGTGTAAGCGAGAACGGGATTGCTGTTTGATTTTGTATGTGAAACGAGCTATCGCAGTTGTAGGACGTTATCTCCCTCGTGGAAAATCTTCGGCAGACGATATCAACCCGCAAATTGCCAATATCGCCCCGGGTTTTTTAATTCTTATCCACTTGTTTCAACGCTCTGAGAGAACTGGGGATTTAATTCTTATCTAGACAAACCACTGCTGTAGATTTTCACGGCTAATGGAGTTCATTTTTTAAAAATTAAATTAATAAACATTAAATTACATACAATTTTAAATTAAATACAATTGTTATTTTAAAAACGACATAATTTGAATATCTATGTTTTCTTCAGAAAAATAATTGTTTTGAAATAATTTTGACTTCTATTATGAGTAGTTCAGTAAATTCGTGTTGTCTCATAGATAATATCTTAATGGGTAATTTTCCCATTTGAAATGCTAGACGACATTTCGCACGCTCTGCTCGCGTGCGATGTTTATGCGCGCGATCACGTCGAGAGATTTCTCTTAAAGGATAAGTATTCAGATAAAAGATAACTGCAGCTGATTTGGGTTGTTTCTTTGAACGGAAAAAAACCTATGTAGATCCGTCGTTAATGCGCGAGACACGTTGTGCATTAAGAATTCGTTTGAGAAGACATGCATACAGAAAAATATGTCTAAACACAAGATCATGCTAGAACGTTAAATACGTATTTCCGTTGGAGGATCATCTCTAGAACGTTACTGAGATAACAAAATAAAATAAAATACTATTTTTTGAGCATTTTTCTGAAAATTAAACATATTAGAACATAGTTTACATTTTGAAATGTGTTTATTTTATATAAAAAATAGCGATAAAATTGTCTGAATAAATATTATAATTTAAAATAAATTATAGAAATTAAAAATAATTTATTAATATTACTGGAACTGATTTGTTTCAACATTAGAATTTCGAATCTTTGTAGATTTTAAACTTTGGCATTTAAAATCTTCGAAGATTGAAGTTTCAAAGTTTCGAAGCTTCAAAATTTCGAAGTTTCGATATTTTATTTTTCAAAAATCGCAGAATCAAAATTATACAATTATTAATTTAATATAGCTAATAGTAACAAATGTTTTTTTTTTGTAAAGAAATATACAAGTATTTACGAATATATTTCCATTTTTTTTATTCACACATATTTTTTTAAGCTTCGAAACTATGAAGGCACTTTAAATTTCAGAGTTTTAAAATTGAAAAATTCAAATTCTTTCGAAGTTGCGATTCTTTAAAGTTATTGTAACAATAAAAAATAATCCTTAATTACTACTCCTATTATATTTCTTACATTATTTATCGCGCACACTTATTCATCATTTATTCATTTGAATAATTTAAAATATTAAATTGTCATAAATAGAAAATTTATGGAAATATATAAATTTCATTCGCATATTTTTGTTGCTAAATTTAAGAATAATTTTCCGTTTATTAAAATATAAGATTCTTCTGGGTTCTGATGAATGTGTCTATTTCGAGATACAATCTTGCAACGTGAAGAAACGAAGAATCTCTCTTGCGTAACAAAATAAATTATAGCTTGAAAAATGTTAATCGGCAGATATAAGGATAGGCGCGCTGCCGGATAGAATCTACACGATGACGACGACGTCGCACCGTCGTCGGGAAAATGGAGAAAAATATAGGGAGAGTAGGAGACTTGAGGACAATACAATGATTTACGAGTGGCGATAGTATGATAATTATAGGTGATGATTGACTCCGGCACTTCGTCATTATGATTACGCGAACATGGTACAGTCTCATAACACATTTATGTGCAATAAAAATTATATAATCTCTCGATATTTATGTACAGAATTAATTAGACTAGCTTAATAATGTTATAATTACGCCCGGAGAAAAATTAAATTTTTATTTCTTATGGTTATAAAACAAGACTGACGAAACTCCATAATTCAAATAGAAACTGATAATCAATAACAAGTTACATTAGACAGCTGTGAATCAATGAAATAAGCAAAGAAGCGCCAAATACGATTGATTTCTTGATGTCTTAAATATTTTTATAAAAATTTTAAATACATGTTTTAGTTATATAAACTGCGCATCGATTACTATCGAACTTGAAATGTAATCGCAAAAGTAGTTGCTGAAAAGTGGTAATATCACAAATTTAATTGATCGTCAATTTAATGAAAAAACTGAACTAGAAGTTTAGCAAAGTATTCAAACGTATAATAATAGAAAAACTAGAAATATAATTTTCTCTTTCTTACAAAATTATTTAATTAAACTTTAACATTTGAACATGAGTACCTATACTTTTTTTTATTTATACTAAATGCTTATTTATACTAAATGCTTTATCACAATGTCACGCTTTTTATTTAATCTGTCGGCTTTATTATCGTAAGTTCAAAAATAAAGACATATATGAATGTTATGCGAAAAGAGAGCGATGGCGCACGCGATAAACAGTGTCCTGTCATATGTTCGATAATCTATGGAACCGTCACCACTTTTATAAACACCACGTGAATACAACTTGGTATTCAAGTATTTCTTTATCGGAGGAGCGGAAGCCGTTATCGCCTTACTACAGATAAAACATAGTATTTTGATATACTTAGTTACGAGATTCGTTAGAAAGGGTGTGACTATTTAATAATCGTCGTATCGCTATTGCGGCTCACCCTTTCGTAATCGTCTCCGTCAAATGGAAAAAAAAAATTGTTGTTTACTGTCTACATAGACATGATGTTTACATATTGCTACTTGTGTGCGTACACGATATCACTAACCCAATAGTTTAACGTAAAGTAAATGTATTATTTAATTTTTGGATTGCTAAATAATCTTTTTAATCTTTTTAAAATCTGGAAGACAATATAGAAAGGCATCACATCAGATTTAATGAAAAATGTCTCGAGATTCATTTAATAATGGCCTTTTGCATTAGAACTATTATGTGATATCAATAATTAATTTCTTATTTTCAGCTATTTAAAAATATGTATATTTGATTGAATATCGATAAAGTTAATCATTTACATATTGTAATAAAAATCACTGAAAATTTCCAAAAACGTTTCACGATAAATTTGAGTAATTTTGAAAAAATTCTACCAGACAATTTTGATTTGTCTACTTATAACTAAAATTTTAATTAACCAAACTTCAGTGTAGTATTATATTGACTGCTTTAGTAGTTCTAGTGTAAATACGGTTAACGCGAAAGAATGAATTCAAACAACATGAATGCGCTTGTGTGTGTATCACCATTGGCGTCTCTGAGATTCCTCGAATTCTGCGGAGAATCAATCGGAGCATTAGTCAGAAGATAAAGAGTAATTAACAAAGAGTAATTAACAATCGAGAACCGAGTACCGGAGGACAGATGTAAGAGGTTCTACTGATACATAAACGATTGTTCAATTCGCAACAGCATTCCTCTTCCCGTACCAAACGCGGCTGTATCCGGACTGCTTCTTCCTTCATGCTCCACAAAATCAATTGAAGATCGTTAACCATTACTCGGAACACAAGTATGTTTTTTTTTGCGTTGTATGACTGTTCAGCGTGTCGCAATAAAACATCGATCAATTTGGAAATACATCGATAGACACAAATAGCTACAAGAAGTCTTGATCAAAAAAAAGTGTTACGCAATAATTACGCAATTATAAAGAAAGAAATACAAAATTCTAGGAATAATAATTGATACAATCATAAGTACAAAGCACAAAATTGATGCAAATGCTTCATATATTTAACAAAAAATAAATTTAAAAACAATTTTATTGAAAAATAATACTTGTATTTTTGTTACTCTTCCTTTAATTTTCATTAACGCGAACTTTTCTTTTTTAGAGAACAAATTAAAGATGCATAGCAGCATATTTATATTTATGACCAAGATTATAGTTATAGATCATTTAAAAAAGTTAAGAACTATAGCTATATGACAATTATTAACACATAACCACATCCATTAATTTACATTGCACGATCGAGTAACACAACGCGCGTTGAACGAATTTCGTTGTATTAATAAAAATTCGTATCTTCTAGAAACCTTGGAATCTCAGGTAAGATGCCTTCGCTGCAGGGTGTTTTTTTTTGAAACGCGAAAAATTGACCGGTAAAATTCAGCCGGAATTCCGGAGTAAATTCAGCAGTAAATCCTCGGATTCTCCAGTTGGTGGATATAATAGTTCTTACTGCTGGATATAATAGTCGAGGCGACTTGGCGGAGACGTATTGTGCGCTTCATCGTAGGCGCTCTTCGATAAAGTGTGAAAGAAGAACCTGAGGCCTAGAAATCGTTTGAAGTTTGAGGAAGTTTGAGGTTTCTCCCGAGCGAAAAAACAACGGTGACGTGCGAGTCCCAAGGGATACCTAGACAGGTATACGACCTGACACCAAGATCATTAACGGCTCTGTGGCAGGTACACCCGATTCTTGAAGAGGATCTTTCAGGTTTGGTCTGATCCGCCTGATTCGTCAGTTCTTAAGTTGCCACGCGTATAGCACTTTACAATAAGAGCCCACCTGCACTTTAGCCGCGCCATAATCGGATACACCGTGACAGGCATGTAAATATTGTAACAAAAGTCCCGCGATCTGCAGGTATAAATGTATCATAAATTCCAGAGCGCGTAAACAATTTCGTTTGATTAATACCCGTTTCTACCAATGTAGTTTAATTTTAATATTGGTTCAACTAACTCTTCATTTTTTTTTCTAGTTCTAAGAATCAAAAGCGAGAGAAGAGAGCGGAGAGAAAGAAGGATATTCATCAGTCACTTCAAAAGTGTTTGAACGAATGAAAGTTTATTTTGAAATTAGCAGTGTGTAGAATTTGATTCGGTCAGTCCTGAAGTTAATTCTGAAGTAAAAATGCGGAATAAATGCGGAATCACGCAATCAAAGTACAAAATCGACTGCGGTAGGTAGTACAAGCACAAAAGAGCGTTTCATGGGTATTGTTATGCGGCACAGTATAAATGAGGAATGCTTCCAAATAATATTGGATATCGTTTATCCGCGTATCGGATTCGTGGCACGTAGGTATTCGGCGCAACGATTCGGCCCTTTGGTGCATTCGCGTACGCCGAGAGGCATTCGCTGAAGAAAGCACGTAATTATCCGTGCAATCGCGCAAAGCCAGTTAGTTCCCACCCTCGAGATCCAACGACCCGCCTGTATCGGCCCAAGTCGTATGGCCAAATACAGTATCGATCCACTGTGTAGAAGAGTGATGATATTCGACACGTCCGACCGCGCTTTTTTCAATCACACGGAAAAGACTACATGGATTCCTGCGGTTTGTCGCAAAAATAGCTTTTGTTCTGACGAGAATGCTTTAATTCTAGCTCGGAAAATGAAGTAAGGTTTAAACCAGGATTGAGAAGTAATTCATTACTTGTAACGATGTTACACTGAAAAAAATGCATGTAATTTTATATGGAAATTGCATGTTTATGACTAGAAAATTACTTAAATTACATAAATATGATTGGAAATTTACTGGAAATTATAAATTTTCAATCATATAGGTAATTTTCCAGTCACAGACATGTAATTTCCATGGCAAATTATATGCATTTTTTTAATGTACAGTTGAAGTCACTTTTTTTCATTTCTTTCTTTTATCTACAACTATAACTTAAGTTAACTTAGTTATATGTTTTTGGTAACTAGAAATTAATCTAATAGTTATTTTTCTAATAGTTGCTTAAACTATACTTATAGTCTATTTTAAACTTATTTATCAACATATGGCAACATGGACTGATCAAAATGAAGTGCTCAATATTTCAATAAATAATTATTTCTTGTGATTGAAATATATTTTTATTCTTGATAAAATTATCACTTTTTATAAATGTCTGCATTGAGAATTAAATTAGAAATCTTTTAGTGGATATGTTAATGCATCTTAATTAGTGTGTCCGATGAATATACCTAATATTCGAATAAAAAATGAAAATACTCATTCTAATACATTTCTTTTTTATCTGTTACGAAACGAATAAATATTTTTTCATTTGAATATTCGTTTAACATAATTACTACGAATATTTTCATTTCGTATTCACTTTTACTCTGTATTATCTGCATAGCTTGCAAGCCTACAAGTGAAAACAGAAATTTATAAAAATAATGGCTTACACTATGCTTAATCCGCGACTTATACGATGGGCGTCTTTGTTTAATCTATAGATTAAACAAAGACATTTTTATTGAGAATAGATAATATATCTCGGAATTTAATGTCCACAGATCATAATGAACGTCACGCCCAAGATATCCTATAAAATGTATCCTTTAAAATTTATAACATCATTGTCATATAACCGGAATTATATCGAAATATATATGGCGTCCTATCAAATAGATAAATTTATAAATAAAAAAGGTATATCTTTTTAAAATATTTTTCAAAATTTCTAAGTTTCCTTTAGCAAATCTGAATATTACAATGACAAAAATAAATAAAATTCATTTTTTTTACTTAAAGTGATCAAAGTACCTGTTATAATTAAGAGGTAACGATTGTTTATTGGAATTTTCTTTTTCAATTTTGTTTCAATGAATATGAATACTCGTTAAATATTCACAGTTTTTTGTAAATAAATATTTTTTAAAAACTCAAAATTTTGAACGAATATATGATTACATTTTTTTTATGTGAAAATTTTGAATAAATACAATTTGGAGCTCAATTACAAATTTTTGTATTCCTCGGCATACCAATCTTAATGTTCCATAATTTTAATTTCAAGTGTACATAATAATTTATTACAAATGATATAGTATATCGAACGTTTAAAATAATAAGTAAAATGATTCAGTAATATTAAAAATGTATACAACAATTTTTTTGTATTTAAAATAGCAATGTAAGAAACTTTCAAAAATGTCATTCTCTCGAGTAAATCCGGGATCCAAACTTTTTTTGAACACCCTGTATACATATATATATAATATAAAATGATAGAAAATTCTCTACTGTGTTTCAAAGAATGAGATATATAACATTTTCTTTGCCTAAATTGAAATCGTGTTATAAGGAAGCTCGCTGTGAAAACAGTATGGCAAAAAAGGCTATCAGAGAACGCTGCCGATACGGGCCGATTATTATTTTTGCGCGAGCCGACAAGCTGCTGCCAGACCAACGAGACCGGAGCCAAAAGGAGTGCCCAAGGTATTTATTACGGCGCCTTAACTTCCTCGTGTAATTCACTTGCGCGGTGAAAAGTAGACCGTAAGTACGCCCTTTCGCTGAACCAATGACTATGACGGTAGTCAGTCTTATCGAAGTCGTGCAGTTGCTTGCTATTACCGAGCCGTTAAATCGTCCCTCTCATGATCTTCTTCTTGCATCCATAAGGTACCTTCAGGCCTTTCCTTAGGTACCATTGGGTTCTCCATTTACTCTTCGCGCTTTGGGACGAGAAATTACACTCGGAAATGACGAAGATTAGTTTTAACGTCTCATCGTATCGATTGGATAATAATAATCAATCCTTCAATTTTCTGCCCCTTCAGGAAATTTCGAAATTGCATTCAACTCATGTAACGTACGATTTGAATCAGCTTCTGTCTTGATTATTGATTGATTTATAAGAGGAAAATCAGAAGTGCTTTTGAATTTTTTGCAATTTGTTGTAAATGACAGTCCTTTACGTTTATATTAAGAATCTCTAATCTTAGCTTCAGACATTTTTAAGTTTTTTCAAAAATTAACAATGAATATAAAAATTTTAAAATCATCGTATCGATTTAATCACGTGATATTAAATCTCAAGAAAAAAAGAAAAAAATTAATTAATTACTATTTTAGAATTAATGTTCTAGAATTAATCGACTTTTTATAAATATAATTCGTACTAAGAGTTTTTATCACCCCGACAATGTAGTAGACAATAACGTTGTTCTTATCAGATTCACATTAATCCGAGCTACATTGTATATATTACCTATATATCGAAAAAAAATTAAGTCGATTGTTTCTGAAACATTATATATTTCTTTTCTTCTGTTCTATCTAATCTAGAGATTTAGTATCCAGCTAAATAGTTAATCACATTAAATATTTCATAACAAATTTTTATATTTATATATTTATTTTTAAAAAACTGAGAGGTGTTTAAACTTCTGAGACTAGAATTTGGAATTCTTAACATGAGCACGAAGCATTATCTTTTACAACAAAACATTTGCATTTCAAAAGCGCGTTTCTACTTCTGTTACTTCTGTCCCCTTGTTATTTGAATTGCAGAATTTTAAAAATTACCAGACGTAGAATCACGTCATAGACTTCGACAATTAACTTTTTTGTTTTGTATTATATTTTTTTTTGTATTTTATTTTGTATTATTTAATGTTTAGAAAAAAATTGAAGCTGAATTACTGCGAATGGAATTGCCATTTTATAAAAATCACGAATATGTAATATCGAATAAAAAGATTGTCACAATGTAATAAACAGGCACATAGAAAGATATATCGAAGACATAGTTTCTACGGAGGGGTATCGAGACAACGAAACAATATATCGCGTAACATTTGAACTGGGCAGTATGGGCGGAGTTCAAGCCACTCTACTTCCGGTTCTTTCTTACGGCGTGAGCGAAGCCACCGTGCGACATAGTCTCAAACAGAAATAACATATCCCTCCGGCTCGTTCTTTAAGCGCGCTATGCGCGTAGACGACGGCGCGGTTTGTACAATACAGACGTTTCGAGAAGCTGGCGCCACATTGAGATGCTTTCAACCAGACGCGACACTGACCTCCTAGTCACTTATGCAATCGGGAAGGCTCATCGAACGTAGGTTGCACGGCGTAGTTATAGAAACGTCTATAAATCGTACTGCGAGAGCGGGCATGTGTGGCGGATTTCTTGAAATTCGATGCACGCCCACTTCAGAACGGTCAGCAGGTCGAATTTGACCTGCGCGATACACAAGGCTTCTCAATGGCTGTAACAATGAACGAAGTAGAGCGACGAAGTATAAAAAAATTTATTTATTACTATACGGAAAAAACTTCTTCCGTGCAATTTTAGTGAATGCATCTTCAACTTTCAACTATACCTTCGTCCAAATATCTGAAAACTAAGGAATTTCCTTAATCAATAGTATTCGTATTCGTTTTGAAGGAATTTATGATCTATTTTGACATTTATGAATTGAAAGTTCATTATCATTCATTTCTTCATTTAATCAGCAGTTGAAGGTACGCGTGTAAAAAGAATATTTCTGTGAAGGATTTTAAATCTTTAAATTGATCGATGAATCGATTCCTTAGAAATCGATTTTGAAGAAATAGATGAAGTTCATTAAATTTTCGGTAGATCGTTCTTCTGATAGATAGACAGATTGTTCTCAACATAGGTTCTCAAGTTTGAGGTGAGTTTTTGAGGCTTGCGCACGAATACAAATCGACGTTCATGAAAAGGAATGTGACTCTTTCCTTAACGGACGTTTTCAACGATCCTTCCAGCAAACCGAGCAAGTTGAAATGAGGGAACTCGTGTGAGCATGTCCTCAAGTTAAACGTTTGCCCGGTTTGTTACACGAACTCGTTTTACTCGTTTTATTATGCGCGTATTATTCGTGATCTGCTTGATACGAAAGCGATCGCTGATCGCTAAAATTAAACAAGTAACATCGTTCAATCCTTTTTTCTCACCGAGAAGATATCAAATTTGAATTCAACGAAATTTCTTCTAAAATATTTTTTGCGTTATTTTTATTTAATTTTTATTTTTAATTTATTATTTACTTTTAGAATAAATTTTATCCGCGTCATATTATACAATGTGGCTATTACGTAACAAATGAAATGCTGATTATTAATTGATTAATTTAATTTTTAAAGCTAATTAATTTTTTTAATTTTTTAATATTAAAATTAAAAATTGATAATGCCAAGAAACGTGGAAATTAATATTTAAAAAGTTATCCTAAATTAATAATCACTTATTAAAACTAATTATTTAAATTCTATCACAAGAAAACATATTCATTATTTAATAATTTTAATAAATAATGTATAACATTTATTTAATATGAATGTTAATGAAAATGAATAATAAAATTATTTATTGGAAATATTAGAATTTTATCAGTTTTTTCTCTTTTATTTCTAATTTTATTTTTTAGTTTCATATGATTTTTCATGTTTCGAAGAATATGCAAGAGCAAATTCTTCTTTATTCGCAAGACACGCACTTTACTGGACGTGCATTCCTTTTAAATCTACCTGCTTCTTCGTGTCAAGGGTTAACTGATGCGAAACTTTCATCGGCGATAATTTCGCAAACTCTATTAAGTGCAAAAAGGAGATCGGTTGCAAATGAGTGGCCTCGACGCACGATATCCGATATAGCAGTTTGGATATTACATTTTGAGATCGAGAATATGCTGGATCTTGCTTAGTGATCGATAGAATTAAATTTGCTACAGATGCATTACTCGGAGCGACAAGTTATACGCAATTCATTTTTATGGTATTTTTGATATATATTTTGTATAATATTTTAGTTTAATTATACAACGATATATACTATTAGCGAATATCTCTATCAATTTATTAATTAACACTTTGCCAACGGGACGTGTAAAATTTTACGCTTTATACGAACATAATGTTAATTATTTATGTTTTATTATTTAATTAGTTATGTTTATTATTTATATTTCATAAAATTATTAAATTAATTAGTTATATTTGTTAATATGTACAATTTTCTATAGTGATTTTTTTATAAAAATTTCCGAATATTTTATAATAAAATTGTTATATGCTTATATAATTTTATAACACAAAGGTTATAATTTTTCCATAAATAAAAAGCGTTTTCATTTATATGCGTGGGTATAGATTTGTTGCTGCAGGTTAAAATATTAATATACAACCCAATATTAATCTTCATTGACGAAGTGATAAGATACTAATTTTAAATTTATTCTGTTCTAATAATTATTTATTTAAAAGTGATTTTCTTTTTTAGAATAAAGAATACGTTAATTTCGCGAATTAATTATTTTCTGTTTACAATTTTTTATGTCAAAAGTTCGGTACATGATTTTGTATGTGACACTAATTTCCGTAATATTTCATCCAGCGATCGTATTTCCCCACACAAAGCATAAGCTTTACGACCCTACATTCCGTTGCAGACTAGAATCGGCGAAGCGCCACGGCGAATCAAACAGACCGAAGAAACATCGGGGATGCGGACCCATCATCCATGGGTTCTTCATCTCCATCACACGGTCCAATTCTAAGCGATTCCTGTCTTATACATCCATTCCTCCACCCGTCTTATACCGACTAATAATACGGCTCCACCTATTTGGCTGCACGAGAGCCTATACTGGACACAGGTGAATACCTTGGAGAGAATATTTCCAGGTAAACATGCACCTTCAACAATTAATCGGAAGAAATCCCTCGAAGATAATATTAAATCTGTGATGCTCTAATGGAAGAGAAGTGCCGCGTAACTCAAAGAAAAAAAGAGAGGGAAATAAAGAAAGAGAACCCCAAGAAGAACAGTAAGTCACGATAACATCAAAATGACATCAAAATGAATCAGAAATGATTGAAAAATGATTTTTAATGATCATTTTAGAGTCATTTTGAAATTATTTTGATATCATAATCATCATGTCTTATTGTTCTGCTTGGAACAAGTCTATTTATTTCTAGTACTTTTGGAATAAAACCTTGTCTAAAATATATAATACAATCGCATCGTTGAGTAACTTCTTCTATCCAAAAATGGCATGAAAAGACGAGGATTTTGTACGAGGTAAAAATTTCAATTCGCGAGTAACGCACGGATAATGTCTGGTGCGTGACTAGAGTTCATGAGTGCCGAGGAGGCATTATGCGTGCTCGTGGGGCGTCTACTGGGGGTCAATTGAAAAAAAAGGAGAAAAAGATTATTTCGTTAGTTAAACACTAATTAGGCTGAGGCGGCACTTCACTTTGCTGCCGGTCGACGACGGTCTTAATCTTAACGAATGAAGCGAGGGTGTCGTGGAACGTTGATTTGCCGAATTGATCCAGAGTCTCCTCGTGGCTTTAACTGTCATCCCCATCTCTACGCTCATTCATACCGGCAATTAATAGTCGTCCACATAGATATAGTAGAGTCTCAGAACTTATCGCTAATTACACGCGTGTACGGACACTTTACGACTTACTGTCGCGTTAATACAACCGCCGTAATAGTATCTCCAGTTTTTCTGCCAGTCGTCGTAAAATCGTCTTTATAGACTCTGGTGGTGCGCTATATTTAGCAGGTGTGAGAATTCTTGTTATTGCATGAAATAACATTCAATGATGTGCGATCGCCGCAACTTTTGTTACGCAATAAGGATAATTCGCTAAAGAATTTCAAAAAAACGTTAATATATGAGAGAGAGAGACTTTTAATATATCGTTTAATACATTTTTATTGAAGGTCAATTTATTGTAGAGTAATAAATTCCTTGTAGCTTCGTCTCCCCGCGGCATTTTCTCTCCCATAATTACGTCGATGCTTGCAACACGTTTATTACGCTGATCTCTATCACTTTTTGTGCTCCATAAATTCCTCTAAGATTGTAATATCAGCTGATATTTGTATAATAAACCCATGTTAAGAAGGTACCGCTGATAATATGTGCAACAGCGTTACGATCATCGCCGTTGCAATCAATAACAAACTGGAAATAGGTCTTGAACGGACGGAAACGAGTATGCACGAGGTCAGAGGCTACATGTTGATAATGACATCACTTCTCGAGGACTTGTCAACTGTTCATTTCTTTTCTTTATCAAGACATTATCGGAGGGAGACTAGGCTGAGGTTAATGTTTTCGCTTTCAGCACGGTATGCTTCAGCTGTATGCATCCAACTGAGTCCGTTCTCTAAATAGTATTTAGAACTTCAAAAAAAATGCTGATTTCCTTAAAAAATTATTTAGTTTTAGAAAAAAGATTTTCGCGTAATGCATGAAAAAAACGAATTTTTTGAAGTATTGATAATAAAAATTAAGATATACAATTTTAAAAACAACTTTACTGGACCGCTAAAATAGAAAACTCATAGCATGATGAGCAATGCTACAAAAAATTTTGATATTCTAGCAATATTTTTGATATTTTAGTAAAATTAAAAATTATTTCAAATCTGTATTTATCTAACTTTTTAACTTCAACAAAATTGTTCTTTCTAAGTGCAGTAAGATTAGGGGAGAGGAGGTATTGAGAACATTTAAAGGAAAAGTTAAATAAAACCGATAATCATTTATCAATTAATAGAAGTCTTGATTTAAAAGATACTCTAATTATTTGGCTTTAAACGACAATAATTAACATTCAGTAACAAACTATAATTTTAAATAAAAAACAAAATCCTTGCCATTTGGAATTATCCGCCATCACGCGGGGAAATATCAAATCGATTTTATTTTCTGTTTAAAATTATAGCTTAAATTAATATTAATAATTAAAATTAATATTAATATTAATATTAATATATATAAATATTAGTTATTGTAATTTGAAAAATAAATATCCTTTGAATAAAGAAGAAGATTTCTAATTGATGAATAATTGTCGACTATATTTAACTTTTCCATTAGTATTGTATTCACAATTTCCTCATTTTCTTTTACATCAAAACTATCGAAAACATTTAAAACATGGTATTTATCTTAAATGGCATGTGCGTTTTATAATTATGTGTTTTATAATAATGCAGCACTAAATTATATTATCGAGCTAGCACTGGATACGAAAAATGAAAGGTCTTTGCTATTTTAATATACTACGGTATAGTATTATTTGCATTACCCCATGTTCGCAATTCCCCTACTATACCCTGTATTCATTTAAAATCATTTGAGCCCTAATTACAATAATTATTATTGTCCGACTGCCATTAACCCCTTTCACTTTTATTTTGAATTTATTAGAAATTTAGATTACTTTTCCATTTTTAGAAAAAGAATTGTACAGATTCGAGAAGACTTCAGGAACTAATATGAGATATCTTTTTTTTTGTTAATAAAATCCAAATCAAGAATTTCAATCACGTTCAAAATTTATGCACAGTTCATTTACGAACAAACTTTATTTACTAGTTTATCTATTAATAGTTTTCGCTATCATACTGCATGTCGAGTTCATTACATAAACATATACCAATACTTTACATACTTCAAGTAGGTTTAAAAGACGAAACAGTTGCAATCATATGCACAAAAGCGAGTTTTATCACTGATAGTGTCATCGCCTGAATTCGCGTTTAGAGATTAACTGCGATCACATTGTTGTTCATAAAAAATTATCCTTGCAATCTCATGATCACAATAGAATTATACGATTAGGTAATATATTCGATGCTTAATGATTGATTATTCAGTGCATCTTATATAAAATATACCAACATTGTTTTCTATTCTTTTTCATAATATTTATTTTATTCAATCCTCCTTTAGAAGGAATTATATTGAATTATTTTTTTCATAATGCTTTAATATTTAATCCTTTCATTACGACCGTCTTTACTGCGAAACGCATTATGCGATATGATTATACGAGTCACGCTCGTACTTCAAAGAGATTACATGTATAATTATACATGACTGTCTAATATATTGTTATTCTTCGTGATAAGAAAAGACTTATTAGGAATGAATAAGTCTTTTCAAATGTTGTGATACCAGTAAGATTTAATATTGTATTATATATATTACTTATTATCTTATATTGTCTTATAAATGCGTACGCTGTGCATTGAGCGATTACAGCTGCTCATAATCCATAATACATGAAGAACATTTTGTGGCAAGCGATTATCATCATCAATCATTTGCAATAACGAAAGTGTTAATATTAATCTGAACCGATCTAATTAAATTTTTTTATACCGTATATAATTACGTATTGCATTTTATAAGTTCATATTTTATAAGTTCATATAACCATAAATCATAAGTTTATCACAAGCATCAAAATATATTTAAAATATATTTTGAATTCTAGTAAGTTTAATGCTTCAATTAAGATTATTAAATTATATTTAACTTGTTTATTAAATCTTCGATTAATTTCATAATGTTCCTCAAAAGAAAAGAAATTATTTTGAGTACACAATAATGAGTTTCTTCAAAATTTGTAATTATCTTTTTACATTTTAAAATTATTATTACTATTATTTAAAAAATATTCTTTATTTAAGTAAACAATCGTTGAAAGGAACAAATTAATTGAGTAATCACTTTCTTTATATAGCAATAAAATGATACTTTTCCATATGTGTGTACAGGATTAGATAATTTTTTTATCTGTTCAGAGTTGCTATAAATTAGTTTCTTATAATCTTTTATTAATTAAAATTTTATCAATATTATTATTATCATTGAGAAATATTAATTAAGAAAAAAATTATTTATTCAGAAATGTCTTACGTGCGAACGCATGAATTACAAGCAATTATGACCTACAGACATGACTCCACGCGAAGATACTTGTCGACACGAAGCTCGTCTCGAAGGCGCCGCTGTCAGATACTAAACTAATTATATGTATTTCGCGATAAGGATTGCGCGACAGACTTCAAGAATCAGAGATTATTAATATTCACTCGAATAACTTCTTTAGCCGTGACATAATATTCACATGTGATGTGTGTTCATAACGCACGTGCCATCCAATAATTTAATGAAATCAAAGGCATTTAATTTTAACGGTTCAATTACAGCAGAAATTAATATCAGTAATCCCGATATTAACAAACATATCAATATCTCAAATTTTCAACGATCATTTACATTAAAAAAGCAAGTCACATTTGTACCAACTTAATTTTTATTTACCTAATTATTTTAATTACTTTATTTTTTATTTTTACTGTTGTAAACTGCTCATCTCAAGTACATCACGCTTTTTTCACCTGCTTTTGATAAAAATAGAGAGAAATATATTACTCAAATAAAAACAATTTTACAAAAGTAGAAAATAGGAACTTTCCCTCAGAAATTATCAGTATAACTTCGATTCGTTTCACAAATTCGTTTTACAAATATATCTTAATTATAATCCTTGAATTCCATTAATGTTTGTGCAATAAAATAATTTATTTATTCTATCAAGTCTCAAGCATTCACGAGTGTTTCACGCGCTGATAAAATGAATGGACTGAAACAGCATGTGAATTATTCATGCAGATTATTAGTAAAACCAATATCAAGGAATGTGCCAAGTGATACATACGGTACGCTCCAGTTGCATTCACAGAAATGATAATTAATTAATATCGGTATACGCCGCCATATATCTGTCGGGCGTAGTTACAAGTTTGTATATTTTTTCTCTCCCTCCCTCCCTCTCTCTCTCTCTCTCTCTCTCTCTCTCTCTCTCTCTCTCTCTCTCACACACACACACACACACACACACACGCGCGCGCGCGCACTCACTCACTCACTCACTCACTCTTATTCTCTCTCTCTCTCTCGCGACGAGTATTAAATGTCGCAATGTCGAGAGATACAATGATTTGTGCCCTTCGAAAAGACACTGTGCTTTTACCATCGTGGAACGTGTTCGCACTATCGAAACCTATCGAGGATAATACCGGGTGTGCTGTCGCGAAAGACGCCTTCAATTGCACATTTTTTCTGATATTCAACTTCTTGTGATAATCGAATTTCGAATAAATGTTCGGAATAAAGACCCAACAATTATAAATATCCAGATTTTAATTTATCTGGCATCTTCCCCTTTATCTCTATTACGAAATTAATTTTTTATCAATGTGCTTATTTTTTAGAAAATTCTTCCTTAATAGTCCACTTTGAAAGAAATAATTTTACTGTCCACTCACATGTGCAAGTGTACAAATGCAAGGTGAATTTATTAAACTACGTCGATAATACTAAATGAATTTACAATAGTGAGAGATTTATTGTTAAGAAGAATCAACGTAATGAGCATTACGCGTAGAAGTTTAAATTAAACGTGAAGAGAGATTGTCCCATGTGGAAATTGGACGAATTATCTTGCCCACGAGCCCTCTAATTGAATTTCCGCGAATTTGATTCTCATTATCTTTAATTAAGCTTTTTTTTGCACGCTAGCTCTGCGTTGTTTATGCCTAACGATGAACGATTTCGCTTCTTTAGAAAGTGCGCCCCGTCGTTCGTTATCGATTTAGACCGTACACAGTGTATAGGCTCACGCAGGCAGAACGAGACTTCCCTCGTTTGGTAGATAGAAGAAGAACGGCGACGCGAAGCGGCAGGAGAAGAAGAAGAAGAGTAGGACGACTCGTCAGGCGTATCGTAAAAGGTGGGTAAGCACCGGCCGGAACATTCATGCTCTAGTGAAATTAAATAGCTGGAGAGAGTACGACGCGAGGCTGTCTTGCGGCCATTTAAACCGCCCGAAGGCGAGTACGTTCGCGCGTCGACGGGTTTCTCATTCTAGCAGTATAAATCTCGCACGGGACGTCTCGCGACCACGTGCGCTCTTCGTACAAGCGCGATTACCTGTTGCGCGAAATCGTAAAAATATGGACAACAAATTCGAATGTTTCGTCTACGAGATCCATGCAAATATTCTAGAATTCGAGATTACGTTTTTATATGATTTTCGTGTTATTTAAATCGCCTTAAACTTTTTTTAGAACACACTTATATAATTAGAAATGTTATTATCCTGTAATACTCGTAAAGTTTTCAACCACATTTGTGGTTTTTTAATTCTTTAAAGAACATGGTGACACAATTTTAAAATCTAAAACTCTTAAACAAAACAAAACAAATAAACAAAACAAAATTTAAACGTAGCATAAAGAATTGTCGATTAAACTTTTAAACATACAAGGCCTGTCCCAAAATTTATTACTAGTATTGAAAATTTATAGAGTACGTGACGTAAATTATAGATTTTCAGTAAATTTTAGAACATAGCCACAGTAGCCACTCCAGGTATAATTTTTTTTTAAATCTTGTTTTGTGAAAAAAGAAAAGAAAAGTGCCTTGCCCGGAGAGATTTGTGTAGAAATTTTAAAATATTTGTTATTCTTATATTCCTCTATCTTATAAGAGTATAGCTAATATAAATTTAACATAATATATATTGTAGCAAAAATATAATTATTAAATTTTTTAAGGGCGTTCTAAATACTCCTACCTACTAAATAATCTACCTACTTTAAAGGTTAAAACGAGTCCTTGATCCGATTCGATAGGAATTATTTGCAATGAATCAAAGTGCGCGAAGGCGGCTGGTGATAGCAAGATATCATGGCGAAAAATTGAATGATTATGTAATCGAATGTCTGGCGTACGAGTTAGGCAATTCCATTTTTTTTGACAAGACGAGTTATTTACTACTCGGTGAACGGCTTATTGATTGATGCCAGAATCAGATTGTATTCACATCAGATATTTAGTTATACATAGCTGCTGAGAAAATAAACTCCGCGATTGTGAAGATTAAAGTCTCAACTTACTGCGAGAATTAATTAACTCTTTTATATACGTATACTTCATTTTTACAATTAAATTTTATTCTCTTTGAGCAAGTTTCGTTATTTACTTCTTTATTAAAGTAATTTCAAATAATTGATGATACATAAATATCTCAATAATTTGTTTTATTTCACTAAAAAGATTTGAACAGTACAGATTAAATGTTACTTTAATGAATGTTATAGTTATAATTACATTATAGTTTATTAAAACGTTGAAAATATTCATTCACGATTTAACTGATTCATGACAAGTTATCAAGCTACTACAGGAAAGCCAGAAAGTTAGCCGAGGCTTTCCTGCATCATTTGATAAAGCGAGTTTGGTCCTTGCACGTTGACCTTCTATTTCAATGTCAAATATCGGTTATGATCAATGGAATGTAAATGGAATGTTCACACACTCGCATATATAATAGATACGATTATTAGAATTAAGATTGATTAAATGCTCTCTTCTGAAAATGAACAAAAGTAAAACAAAGTTAATTGGGATCAAACTTTTTACAAATTATATTTGTTTCCGATAAAAATCTTTCGTCGACCAAGTTGGACTTTGAAAGTCGATTATCGACATTTTGATTTTAAATTCTAGTAAATAAAGGACCTCACACTAATTATATGGAAAATTGGGTCACCGTGAAATGAGTTCGTTTTTACATAGCTTATAATGTAATAGACGCAAAGCTTAATAATGAATAATTTTTTAGCCTGATATAAAAAATCAAAAGTACTCTGTGAACACAAGTATTTTGATATACTATAGTTCGAAAATTATCTATTATTAAGCCTCTATTATATCCTTTATTTATCATATTATATAATAAAACTACGTATATATTAAACTACGACTACAAAAGCGAACTCATTACATCGGAACTCAATCTTCCATATAATTAGTACAGGGTCCTTTAAATCTGAAGAAAATAAATTCGAATTTTATAATAATAAAAACTTGTTATTAAACTTGTTGTTACTTAAAATTATTTTACAAGTAGGTATGCAAGAATTTTTTTCGGATTGTTGTATAGTCTGAAACAATATAGAAATCTGTTCAAATTTTGAAGTACAAAAGTATTCAGATTGCTAATAAAAGGTATGAAATTCTATATGGCAGAGGATAAAAGAGATTTATGAAATTTTTGACAATAGAAAATTTCTACTTTTTCTTGCTGATATGCGGTAGGTAGTTTTGAAAGCGACATTTATACTTATTCACTCGAGGTTAACTGCTACGCCAATGTCATTGCTGGTATAGTATACCAGTTCGACTCTTGGAACTTTTCTACAAACAGGTACAAGGTATCGTAGGAATCCCGTTGAACAGCAAAAGTAATGTGTTACGATCAATTCGAGACATCCGACTTCGATGTATTCAGTGAAGTTTTACGATCTGCCGACAGATTTCTGCAACAGTTCCGTTCTATTCCGCAGGAATTTTCGAATCGATCAATTGCTGCTGATACATAATGAACGTATGTAAATAATATTTTATTTGATTCAATATCCAACTGTGGTCATTTGATTCTCTTCGAGCATTATCTTATCTACTATTATATGTATATGTATATAGATATAGTCGCAACATTCTGAATTTAGGCGTAATTTCCTGTTGTGTCAAATTTAATTTATCTCTATGCTTTATATATGTCTTCTGTTCTACATTACTTTCTCGCAATTAATGTATTACGTTGAACAAAACAAACAAATATACATCAGAATTCACATGTGACCAATTTTAAAATTGAAAACAATCAATTTCGATAACAAATCTTCGTAGTTCTAAGTAAAGAAATTCAGTAAATTAAAAATAACATAATGGTTATAATTTTGCACTCAACAATGTAACTGTTATGTAACATATGTTACATTGTTGAGTATGAAATTATAACACTATTACTTTTAATTGGTTTACTAGGAATATATTAAAATATTAAAAATTGATTAAAAAACTAAATTATATCAAATCATATCGAATTGCTATCGTAAGTTTCTCTTAAATAAGTTACACAGAAAAGGATCTTTCATTACTTATATAAAAAATTCAGTCCTGGTGAAATGGAGTTAGTTTTCACTATTTATATTTTATTTGTGAATTTTATATTTTATATTTTATTTGTGTGTTTATAATATAATGAAGAGATAATATAAGAAAAGATGTAGACACAAAGCTCAATAATTTTAAGCTAAATTATTATTATATTATATTAATTTTAAGTTGGTATAAAATTTGTGTTCATAAAGCATCTTTGATGTATTATTAATTCAAAGAGTATCTATTATTGAGCCTTGTGTCCATGATATTTTTTGTTCACTACATTATATATAAGCATTATGTATGAAAACTAATATTTCACCGGAATCCAATTTTCTATTTAATTAGTGCGGTCAAAAATAACGGAATGAAAAGGATATATACATTTATATATACGTTCGTGTTCGACTTACTACTTTTCAGGAAAGTTTATGCACCTCGCGGTAATTACCAACATCTTGATCACAGTCTGCGATCGTGCATACGATGCACTTGCGAAGCGTCGTTCATCATATGCACGTAGTACCCTTATACGCACGCCACATCCGGTCGCGGGGAGTCGCAACCAACTGTAGTCCCGTAACTACGCATCGTGTCGCGTACGCATTGTGTAGTAAAAGCGTAGTACACGTAAACGAGGCGAAACTCCACGGAGGTTTCGTGCACCAAGGACATTTTATCTCCTACATGGTACATCTACTCCCACTGACCCCCTCACCGTCTGTTCTACCTTCGTTCTCGCTTCTCTCACAGTCGATCACTTTCAAATTGTTCGCCGGAAGCGACCCTCGCTTTTCCACGTACTCACATACGCCTAAAGAATCTCTAAAATCAGTTAATAACGTAAAAATAGGAGTTTAAGGAATTTTAATAAGACTATAATTTAGGCTCGATACGTGTAAAAAATGACGTATAAGTTGTTCTTCCAGTTCAGATTCATTAAATATTTTGAATTTTATCGTTCTTGATAATAATATTAATGTATATTTATAATCAATTACAAAAAAAAATTTATGATATCATAAATATTAACTTTATTTGATGCAAGTTTTAATTTAATTTAATTTAATTTAAATTTCATTATACCAAAATTACGGGATATATGTTAAGAACTAAGTCATGAAAAAAGCGTAAAACTCAGTTTACTTAAAAAAAAAAAATAAACTTCAAATTTATTAAAAGTAGATACATATAAATAAACATTATATTTTTTTATCTTTGTTACTCTCTTTCCTTTTTTCTCTTTTCCTCCATCTTTATTATTTAAAATCTGATAAAAATGCCTAAACAATTCGCTTCGAAGCTTCTCTATGTTAATGATTCGAAGAGAAAGGAATTTCACTTATTAGGCGAATTTTTCTTTCGAAAGAAAATAAAAGCCAAAGTACAATAAATTTGAGTGTCAAATGAATACATTTCTTGAGTTCAGTTTTTAACACCAATAATTCATTGTTTTAAAGTTAAATTAACAATATATTGAATGTAGAAACAGTGGCGATCTATACACTGAAAAAAGTTTTGTTATATTAAATCGGACTTTTGATAGATTCAACTAAAAAAGGTATAAATCAGACATTTATAGTTAAATCTATCAGATATTCTAGTAGAGATAAAAACAGAAATCCAATAATCACAATAATCAAAATTTTTATTCATATGATCATAATTTCTATTGCTTGTACTTCTTGTTACAACTGGAATATTTTTCTCAGTAACAGAAACGACTAAAAATGGTTTAAAGTAGATATAGTTTAACATTACAAATTTAATAATGTATACCTATTTTACTTTAAATACTACAAAAAGTGTATACCAATTTAGCTATAAAAACAAATCTAATAAGTCACACTGTCGCCCTAATCTAAAAAATATACTTAGATATCGTCACATCATGTGGTTTCCTCGATTTTAGGAAAAACATTTTATTATAAACTTTCTATAAAGATTTTTAGATAGATTTTGTCCTTGATAATTCGGATTCTCATAATAGAACGACAACAACGAGAAGCAAGTTCGCCGAGAGCCGAGCTCAAAGAGAGGCTCGTCGGCGAAGAGCAAAACGTGGAGCTCCGATGTCTCGGATGAACGAACGAAAGCGAATGGGACCGAAGTCGGCCGAACTGCTTCGTTCGTTCAGTGTTGGGTCGTGTACAAACGGGGCCCAAGGCCGATAGAACCGAGCGAGTGTTCAAAAATACAATATTTAACTTTCTCACGAAGAAAACGCGTAACTTTGTGAATATTTCTATGCCGGAGCTAATGTTGCCCGATTCGCGCGAATTAATTAAAAATCGATTGTGAAAATTCTAACATGTCTAGACTTTCAGGAGATATAAACAGTTCCACAATCTCCTAAAATAGCTGTACGTGAAGCACTTGATATTAGTATTTTTTAAAAGCTTGAAAAACAGTTAAGATGTTTTTACAAAGAGGAACTGTTAAGAAAAATTTCTTTGCTTGTTCGATTTTTTATGAAAAAGTATCAAAAGTATTACAGCTGTGTAATTAAAAACTCTATAAAAGATATGAGTTCTATTCTATGATTTGGATTACCGAGTACTATTGGTTTGCCACCGTTAGCAACAGGTTGCTGTATTCTAAGAACACGTGGAGCATTCTGGCAAACCTGTCTTTTTACGACACTTTTTCTCCTTCAACTAAAAAATTTTTACTGTTTCTATTACTTCAGATTTGCTCTGCTATATTTTCACTTTCACATATCCTTTTTTTCTTTCGTATTTTCTTCTCTAAGTTTCATACAGTTTTTATTGTATAACTTTAATACTATTTTATTTTATTCGATTACATTTTAATAATATTTTATTTTATTCGAAACCAAACAATTAATATACAAAACAAATATTAAAATAAACTACTATTGTATACTGTTATTATTACAATCTCTAATAAAACAATACATGTAATGTATTTATGAATGAAATGGAAAGTTCCTAGTAGGCCATTATTACGTATATTTGAACGCCACGTATAAACGGATACAATTTCGGCATATATAGTCGAAGCTTAGGTGTCGAACATGAGGGGCTACTTTACACGATGCAGACCTCCAACCCTCCCCGCTATACCGCTCTTTCTCGACTAAACCGGCGCCACCGGCCACGGCCGTCGGCCGCACCGTCGCGGCGGCGATCTAAATGTGGTGGGGAATGGTTACCAGTTACGTTCCATGTGACACGCTGGCGCCGCGCTGGTGGGGGGGCTGCCAATACGGGTCACGTGATCAGTGGCGCCGCGTGAGTGGGGAGAAATCGTCGGCTACGGCCCTACAGGGCAGCTGTGCAACTAGACTCGCCGGCATTCTGACCTGATAAGTCACCAGTGTCGGATCGTGAGAAAGTGGAGAGGGATTCTCGCGCTCCTTGTATCTCGCAGGACATTTAAATCGTACACGGACCGGCGACTTGGGTTCGGCGGCACTTCCAAAGAGGGAAACCGTTTGTTCCTCGCGCGTCGATCTGTAAAAAGAACAGAACAAAAAACAAGAACATCACCGTTTCTCTCCTGCGCCGATCGAAGCGCCTTGCCCACCTCTCTCTCTCTCTCTCTCTCTCTCTCTCTCCCCCCCCCTTCTTTTCTCATGATTCCCTCGGGAAACGAAACGTACTAGTCGCCCCGCGAACTTCGACAAACGCGAATCGCGCGACAAAATTACTTTTAAGTGGCACCGATCGGAAAAAAAAAACACGTACTACGCTTATTTATTAAGGAACCTTCGAGCGCGCGTGCGTCTTCGCAAACGTATTATTTATTACGCTTTTTGTGCTTTGATTCGCGGAATAACACGTGTGGAAAGCAAATATCGAAGAGGAGAAAAGAAGAATATCCACGATTCTTCAACGATCAAGAAAGAAAGAGAAAGAGAAAGTATCTCTCCGGAAAGGTGAAGAAAATGTCTAAATACGTGAGAAACGAACGTGAATAATCGAACGAACGAACGAACACGCCTCTTTCTCTCTTTCGCTCGCTCGCTCACATAATCGTCGTAGTTGCGACTTTGGCCCGTGCACACAAACACGCTCGCGCATACAATCCACGCGTGTTGTGCGCAGTCGTCATCGACGTTTCGCGACTCGTCGCGAGGTGAGTGATCAGCCCGTCTCTGCCTCGTTTCGCTGTGAAAAAGGTGTTGAGTGTCCCCCTTCTGTTTCTCTTTCTCTCTCTCTCTCTCTCTCTCTCTCTTTTCCTCTCTCGTTCTCTCATCCGGGAATCCGTCAGTCTCTGAGATTCTTGGAGGGAGCACGTGGACGGAACACATCCGATACGTGTCCCGAGGAAACCCTACAGCAGTATAGTGGGAAGAAGTCGGAGAGAGAAGCAGAGAGAAGCTATACAATACAATTAGTGCGATCTCTCTCGCCCGTCATGGATCTTCTGTGTTGCGAGACTACAGAGACCGAGTGCCGGGCGTATGCTGATCCTGCTCTCCTGGGCGACGACCGGGTCTTGCAGAATCTCCTACAGACCGAGGAACGCTACGCGCCGAGCCGGTCATACTTCGAATGCGTGCAGAGGGACATCTCACCGCTCATGCGCAAGATAGTCGCCGAGTGGATGTTGGAGGTAAGCGAACAAGAATCCCTCTCTCTCTCTCTTTCTCGTCCTCACGTCGCGTGAGTGCCCGTCGAGATCGACCGCCTCGCCGGTTCCGCGGAACGTGGACAGCCGGCTCGAGGAAACGGCCCGGTATTCTGGTTCTACACTGAGAAAAAAATTAGTCAATTTTAATAAATATTTAGTTCAATACTGCCAACTAAATATTTACTTACAGTAAATATTTGTTTAGCCAAAAAAATGATTGTTAAATCAAATTAACATTTCTTGTATCAAATAAATATATCTTTGTATTTAATAAATATTTAGTTGGCAAATATATATTCAACTAAATTTTTATTAAAATTGACAATATTTTTTTTCAGTGTATAAAGCCCGAGATACAATCGAAAAGCACAGAAACGAGGAATAGATTTCTCACTTCTCGATTATGCTCGATTAGGTTTATGATCAGGTTTATTAATTAATCGTAGTAGTGTTGTCGTTATATTGTCAATTTAAGATATGTTTAACTCTTGCTTTATCAATATATATTTAATCTTCATGTAAAAAATAGTTTATTTACTGTTATTATTATAAAAATGTTTATCATATGAAACAAACGAACATGATTATGAATTTATTTTGACGCATGTAATATTTCACTATTGATAATTTGTGGTTCTGATATTATGCGTAATGTACAAATAGATTTTTATAGAAGTAAGAACAATTTCTTGATAAAAATATCATTGTATATTTGTATGATAATCTTAAAATTACTGATGTCTTTACCTACTTGTCATCATCATACTTTACCTTACTTGATATCATATCT
Organism: Atta colombica; assembly: GCF_001594045.1. NCBI lineage: Eukaryota > Metazoa > Arthropoda > Insecta > Hymenoptera > Formicidae > Atta > Atta colombica. The sequence goes on from NW_017259206.1 coordinate 527,813, forward strand.
GAATGCGTGAAATGTCAACTCCGTGATCAGTGAATCGTTAATTTAAAATTATTAAGTGTATTATATTTTCGACATTTTTATGTTAAGATTTTTGACTCAAAATTTATCTCAGGAACACGTTCTTTTAAAAAAGCTGTAAAACGATATTGAATTATTGTTAAGAATTACAGAATTGGAATACTAAGGATTGATTATGTATAATCTTTAAACGAGATTTAAATCTAAAACCTAATTTATAATGTTTTCTTTCTTGCTTTTTACTTCATAGTTTTTTTCTTTCTTTACGATCGTTTTATTCACAATCGCATTTCTTTTCACCTGTTTCTTATTTCGAGCGACAGAAAACGAAAAAAACTGAATAAGAGACAGAAAGGCAAGAAGCAAGAAGTGGTAAAAAGCAAGAAACAGGAAACAAAGAGCACATTGCAGATTAGGCTTGAGACAATTGAAAAACACAGGGAAGAGGAACGAAGAACAACAGATTTCAATTTTCAGAATACAATACCTAAGTAGAATACAGAAAGATACCATATGTTCCACTTTCGGATAAGCTATGTGATAATTTATGAATTTATCTAATGAAAGAAAAAGTAAACGAGATAAAGGACGAAAGCACAAGCGAGAGAGAGCAAGCAGCTGAAATTTATCGAAAGATGGACAATTCGGCCTATAACTTTATTTGTTACTTATAAGTGAACTTGTAAGTGAGCTTAATTGTGAGCAATTGAAGAAGCTTAAAATAAATCCTTAAAATACAGCAATCTGTTGCTATATATGATGGCAAATTAATAATATTCAGTAATTCAAACAGATAGAATCATCATATTTTTTTAGAACTTTTAATTACAACTGTGTTTCAAAATTTACACTGTTAGTACTGAAAATCTCTAGTTCACATAACTTTGTGAGTGCAAACTCTCTTTCTCTCTCTCTCTCTCTATATATATATATATATATTTTTTTTTTTTTTGCGCTG
>NW_017259206.1:528888-529518 GCF_001594045.1 Atta colombica
GAAAGTTTTGACATTCTATTGTAAAAAATTGAGAGGATAAAGCTTTGTAAAAAATTTATGTAAAAAATTTTTCAATGTATGTAATTTTTGAATGTTTCGACTATTTGAAAAATATTAAATATTAAGTTATTTCAAGTAGCTAAGATCATAATGACATTCTCTTATGTCATTGTAACTTCTGTGTTCTACCTGAAGATTAACTTCACCTTGGCAATCGGACTGTGAACGGATTATGCGGCTCGCGGTTGTTCTCTACTAACTTCAATTCTTTGTCGCGATATAATTAAATGCCAGGCGACGCGTGATGGATGCGCGACTAGCTCTCTCCCGTATTTCACATGTCTTTGTTTTTCGCGAATGTGCCTTCCTGAAAGATAGAATCGCGAACGAGACAATCGAATCGCGATTACATTTGATTTGAATGTTAAAGAAATCGACCTTGAGACATGTAACAATTACGTATTTTGACAAATGTTGATTAAAGAGAGAAAAAGAGTAGGATGATCTAAAAATAACTTACCGGTGATCTATAGTCTGACGAATCGATCGATTATTTCCCATTTTTATTGTTTTTTTCATACTTTTTGTTCAACAACAAATAAAATTGTGAGAAGAGCTATTCTTGAAATT
>NW_017259206.1:529618-559297 GCF_001594045.1 Atta colombica
TGGCTTGTCGTCCGAGAATTTTATTCTTAGACACGGCCGCGTGACAATAGAACTTTATTACTTGATTTTAAAACGTAATGAAAGTGATGCGGCCGATTGATGCTTCTAAAGAAGAATGTAATTGAATTGATTTAGATCTCTTCAAATATACATATTTTGCGAGGACGGATAAAGATCAAGTTTTCTCGCGCAAGACATAAAATTACAGTTCTCACACTTATGTTTTCCCGAGATACTACTATGATATATCGGGAATATATCTATATAAAATGATATCTATTTTGCGCCATGCAATTTATATTTTATATTATGTCAGAGTTGCCACAGATTTGGAAAAACAGGAAAACCGGGAAAAATCAGGAAAATTGATATTGGTTATGGAAAATCGGGAAAAGTCAGGGGAAAATGTAAAAAAAGTCTGGAATTTTGAAATTTGTTCACAATTTCCTTAAACTGTTCCTATTACAGATAATTTGTTATAATTTTTTAATATTATATCTGACGTTTATAATGAAATACGTTCAAAACTTGCACACTTTTTTTGCAAACGATTTTAATAAAATAATTAAAATTTATATTTTATTCAATATTTTTCTTTGATCGCTCTCTTTCGTATAATTGCATTCTTTTTTTCAATAACTAATTTATTTTTTGTTGGCTTGAATTTGAACTCAAAATTTTAGTGCTACTGAATCTTTTTTGCATTATTTTTAATATGGGCTAACTTTCCTACAACTTTTGACTTGAAATATGTTAAAATTTATATATTTTATATTAGAAAGTTTTCCATTTTCAAAACCTGTATGGAAATTTGGGAATCCTAGAAAAATCAGGGGATTTAAAAATTTATTTTCTGTGGCAACCATGTGTGTGTGTGTGTGTGTGTATTTGTGTGTTGTGTGTGTTTGTATGTGTAATATGAGAATTAAATAAGCTGTTTTCTACCAATGTAGATTAATTTTAATTCTACCTTTAATTTATTCTTTAGTTTTTTTAAATTTAGAACTAGGAAAAGATAAAAGTAAGTTAAATTGAGATTATATAAAATATATATAAAAAGATAAAAATAAATTCAACAATTTAAAGCATGCTAATCGCCGGACTGAGTGTCAGCTGAGTTCTGTGATGATTAAGAATCAATATACACATATACGCGAGTTCATGACAAATAAAATCTTGTTAGCATCATATTTAGATTCTTATTTATCGACTTTCCCTCGTGTCATATAAACTTTTTAAATAATAAAAAGTCATTAAAAATTAATCTCAATTACTCTAAATAGTATTACAAAATTCATTAATGTCAATTACTCTTAATATTACGGAATCGATATTTCGAATTTTTCATTTTTCGAATAAATTGCCGAGTTTAAGATAATATTGACGCTGAAATAGCAATACAATTTAATAATACAATTTTATAGTTTATAGATTAAAATGTTTTATTTTAATTATTTTTTAAAAACATTTGTTTCTTATTGAAATGATTTTGATCGAAATTCTACATTATCGTGATACTTTTAAATACAATATAAAATATTTAATTTTTTCAGTGTATATTGCTGTCCGACATGACAGAAATTAATAAGATTAAAGGCGCACGATATAATATTGCAATAGATGCACAATCAGTTCCACCGAATGCTTCAGTAACGATCGAAAACCTGTTGCCGCATTTCTTTTGTCACGACAGCATTGTGTTCTCGAGTATATATACACATATACTCGTGCTTGTTGAAAAACTGCTTGTTGATTTGCGAGGCAAAATCAACATTCTTTATGTTGCGCATAATCGCGTCTTTCATTATCGGTATTCTACATGTGAAATTTTAGATATTTAAATTTGATATATGTAAAGTCAAGAATTACCAATTCATCAAAATTTATCTGCTTCTAAATTTAAATGTCTCAGATTGTAAAAAATGAGGAATTTACTCGTAGATTTCTTGAAACCTTGGGTATTTAACATAGCAGGATTATAAAACCAAGATTCTTTGAAAATTCGAACGTTGAAAAAAATATCTGGTTGAATTAATTAGCATTCTAATTGAAAATGAATAAATTCGAATTTTCTGATAAAATTTCTGATTACTAGAATTTTAATTGATATAACCGAAATTTTGATCGATATATATTCAGAATTATTTGATTTATCCAGTTTCAACCAGACATTTTTCTCGGTAAAATCTTCAAACTACCATCTAATCAAAGAATGACATAAAAGTTGTTTCAAAATATCAATATAAAAATTAATTTTTCTTTGATTTTCATTACATATAAAATATATTTGTATATTTATTGTATTTTTATAATTTATAACGTAGTACATTTTTCACTTGTCAATTATTTTCTATCTCGAATTATTTTTTGCAACTTTTTTATATAATTTATTGGGTTGTCCGGAAAGTTCGTGCCGATGTTGAAGGAAAATTGAAAATTTTAATTTAATAAATGTATACTAAGATTTAAATATTAGTCGGCACGAACTTTCCGGACAATCCAATAAAGGAAAATTAGTTTTCTCCTGTAGTGTTGCGTTTATTGACGGTAACGATACAGAAATGTGACGTTTTTGACATTTCGCTGTCATTGAGCAGGAAATTCGGGTCGTCGTCGATAAGTCTGGCTCCTCCCCCTCTCCTTTTGACTTACGTCACCGTGCGTTTCCAAAGCTGCTGATAAGGGAATTGTATTCATTGCGATTGACATCATCCATATTAAATTTTCACCGTTTAAAGAACCAGAATCGGCAGCCGATCGATCGAATATCTATATGCTATATTGCTATCGCACGCGGTTATCAATTTCTGATCCAAAGTCAGCGATTCCAAAAAAAATCCTCCATATATTTATACATTAAACGAGATATTGAATACTCGGGAACATGATGTAGTCTTGTTCGTGTTCTCTCTCTCTCTCTCTCTCTCTCTCTCTCTCTCTCTTGCACGATAACGATATTGCAATATCACGGTTCGCGAGTTATCATGGGTCATTTGTGTCTAGCTTAATTAGGCTCGTCTGAATTAAGTGTACTTTTAGAAAGTTAAGATTAGACAACTCCGTGATAATGATTTCGCAACTCGTCTTGAGCGAATAGAATAGAACAACTTATCGATTTATGTCCGTGTCACACTACGCATTGGAGATTGAGGATTGCAAATTGAGGATCATAATTCAGCCAATTAAAACAAAACTATTAAAATTAAAACTACCTGATCGATGAAATTTTAATTTACAAACTTCAATCTCTAATGTGTAATGTGACACAGGCATTAGTTGACACAAATCCAAAACAATAACATACATATACGTGACACAATGTTCTTGCTGAAAATAAAAACAAGAAACTATGTAAGAAAATCCATCGGATTTTGCAAGATAGATATCAAAAAAAGTGAAAGAAATAAATCTGTCGCATCAAAGATGTATTTTTTTTTAACGAAATGAAAAAATTAGATTTTTTTTTTTTAATTTATATTTGGAAGTAATACAAAAAGTTTGACAGCGATTTAAAAGTTGGATAAAAAATTGTTTCATAATAAGAAATAAATGTTTTTTTAAAAAAATAATTTAGATGAAATGAAAAAATTTTTATTTAAACTATAAAATCATATATTGTTAAGTATTAACATAACTTTATTGAACTGTTTCATTATATAATGTTCATTTTTATACGAAAAATATAAATTTCCAATTACTTTGTAAATACTGACTGTAATTGGAAGTTTATATTTTTTACAGAAACTATACCTACCTTATATATTCTTAATTTTGCCTTTATTGTTTTTTTATTCGACATTTTTCTTCATCGGATGACAGATATAGTAATGATTGAAGTTCTTCCGCTTTCGGAATCAGATCGGATTGCATTTCTTCGATGTCGTTTTGCGTTTCTTTCGCGTCGCTCTAATTTAAAACGGAACAATATCGAGTATATCGCACGGCGGGACCTTACACTCCGATAACACATACGCTCGATATGCGCTCGCTTTTTCTTTCAGCACAAAGGCCGAATTGTTTTCTTTAGCCGTCGAAAGAAACGTCTTTGCGATGAATATTTGATAAGTTAGTTTGTCATTACTTACATACTTTCTGACTTTGAAAGCTCTATCGCTCTATCTGTGTATCATTACAATTATGTGTGCGCACACACACACACACACACACACACACACACACACACACACACACACACACATCTGTTACCTGCTTCTCTTATGCCCTTTTTATCAATGTAGATTAACTTTAATCTCAACTTCTCTTTATCTTTTTCTAATTCCAAGAATTAGAAGAGCAGAAGAATTAGAAGTTAAACTAAAATTAAAGTTAGTGAAAATGGGCATTAGTGAGTCGTACTTGATAAACAATAATCAAAAACTGTTACAAATTTTGCCATTATCGGAAGAATTGATTTTTTTACTATATATATATATATAAATATATATATATATATATATATATATATATATGTTGCAAGAAATATATTCATGATTTCTCATTTAATTAACTCTCTAATAGTAAAGTGAATTTTCAGAACGTGTTCTGGAAAAGTAGGATTCAATTCAATGCTATATATATTGTTTATTTTTCATCTAATTAAAATACAAAATGTGTAAAAGCAGAAAATAGTATGAAACTTTTTTTTATTTACTTATAGATGAAAAAATACATCAGAATTTACTAAAATAAATAATTGCAGTAAAAGAAAGAAATGCTTTGATTGACGACACTATAGATCGCATTGTATTAAGGTTATCATATCAAAATTTTCGAAATAGAACTTACAGGTAAAAAAACCCCAGACATTTGTTCCGAATGCATATAAAAATGTGTGGTAGGTTGGTAAAATTGAACAAAACAGTCAACGAATAATCTCACATTTAATTATTCATTAGATTATGTAAGAAATTGATCAATTGTAGTCTATTATTCTCCTCACGTTCGACTATGATTGATCAATTTCTTACAGCTTAAAGATTACTACATCTCTTATCAACTAGAACTAACACAGGAGGATTTAAAGCAGAATATTTAGAAAATTTCCTAAAATTATAATTATCTGGGACAGCTTTTAAAAAATTCCACGTTCCCGGATGTCCTAAAAAAAAAGAACGGATAGTAACTAATTCAACCTCGATCTTACTATTATATAAATAATATGTTATTCTATAGAAGCAATAATAATATAATGTCTATATCATTTATTTTACTACAACAAAAATTATATTAAAATTATATTTTAAAATTAATATATTACAAAATTTTAATGATTCAAAACATTCAATTTATTTTCTGAAAATCTTTGTTTTTTAAGTTATAGTATCGTTGTTATTGCTGATAACAAGTAAAAATAGTAATTATATAATACGTATAATTATAATGCATATAATTACAGATGTATAATTACATATGTGTAAAACATATAATTATGTATAATACGAGTAATTGTATGACTGGACAGTTTTATTCGTAATAAAACATAAAATATATTTTTCCATTTTATATTTTTCCATTATATATTTGATGCAATGTAATTTCGATACGGTAGACTTGTTCGAACAAATTTTCGGTGTTTGTAACTTTGTTTGCATCGATATCATTTTTTTCTTCGAGCATTTAATTGCTCCTGCGTACCAGACATTTAATCGCAATAACCGAATTCACGCGATGACCTCGACGATGTTGTTTTATGACGAAAGCGAGTCGGCTGGGTCGCACACGCAGCCGCGTATGCGTGTGTATGTGTGTACGCGTACGTGTCACAGCAGCACGCATAGCAAGTTCGCATCGAATTCTTCGACATTGCGTTCGTTGAATTCTTTGACATTGCGTTCGTCGATCGAATATGTTCGACTTAAAGCGATTGCAGCTAATCCTAATCACGATTCAATGGTGTTCCCAAGTTTGTATTTTTTTTTTCTTAGCGATCTTCCAAAATTAGATTCGAAACAAACGTTTTTAAATAATTTGTAGTTTCCAATATTAAAAATTTTGACAATTAAGAGCGAACAGTAGTTTCGTTAACAATGAATTTATTTTAGACACCTATCGGATTAAAAATTATTTTTATTTAATTATTAGTTGTCCGGAAAGTTCGTGCCGACTAACCTATATAATTTAATAAATGTATGTAATAAATGTACTAAAATTTAAATCTTCTGCGTTTCAATTTTCCTTCAAAATCGTCACGAACTTTCCGGACAATCCAATATTATTATATATCAAAAAGAAAATTCTAAAATTGCATAATTTAACTTGTTAAATAATATTCATCGAGGTTGAACATTGAGAAATAGCGTAAAATAATTTATAAAGTCAATAATTTGATTTTAACAGAGATAAACATATAACTTTTTGATGATTCCGTAATCTCAAATTCGATGATTTTTTTAGTTTCACGAATTATTAGAAATATATACAATTTTCTTTAATTAATTTTCGTTCAATGTACTCTTTATTGTGACAAGTACATTAATAAGCTTTTAAACACACAGGACGTGGCACTTCCTTCACTCACATCCCCGATTAATTTTTTTGCACGTCACTCTGTATATGAACTCGCGCAAATGTTGCTGATAGTGAAAGTGTTGAATTACGAGTCGCGAAATCGCGTCGCGGGCAATTTATTACCGGATTTGTACTGGTTTTTTTTTCAAATTTTGGATTTTTTATGTGTGCTTCCCGTAAAAATGGACGAGCTTTGCCTAATTATTATCGGTACACACAAGACATGCATACACTGGTCGCGGTCAGCTTTATCGGCGACAATTCTGCTTAATTGGCGCCGAACTTATAAAAGAGATCGGCGAGCTCGATAGAGTCATGCAGATAAGAACAACAAAATTCTAAGACGGCTCATTTTCAAAAGAGGGAGACCCGAAATATATCCATTACTGATTAAAAGGTGCGAGCACGTGTCGCGAATATAAACGTAAAATCACGTTTCCGAACGAACTTTGATAAATGTTTTACTCGGCACTTTAAACAAATGCTTCTAAAAAATATATATGTAGCAATACGCATAGGCGTATCCAGAATTTTAGTTAGAGAAGGGTAAAAAAATTTTTTTTACATGTTTAAAAGCATGCATCATCAGACATTATTACGAATAAGTGTAAGTCATGAATTGAGCAAACGTTCAATTTTTCATCGTAAAAATGATTTTCATAATTCGTTTTTTTTTTTTTTTTAATCAAAATTTCGAAGGAGAGCAGCGGCCTCTCCTACCCCCTCTCGCGTACGCTACTTTGTACGATAGATACAAGACCCGCATTCAGTACAAATTAGATTCGAAACGCACGTCACTCTGTATGTGACTTATAATATTAAAAATAGTCTGTTATTATTTAATGAAGTATTCAAGTATTACGTTGTAATAAATATATTATAGTAAATAATGTAAAATATTACATTAAATTAAAGAAAAAAGACATTATGATTTCAAATAAAAAAATTGTATTTATTTTGTATTGACATAATATTAAAAAATAATATTAAAATAGAATATATTATATGATACAGAGAGAGAGAGAGAGAGAGAGAGAGAGAGAGAGAGAGAGAGAGAGAGAATAGTATATTATATTATATAATGTATACCGAAGAATTATAAGAATGCCTTTTCTTGATGAATTGTGGCCTCTTTTCGCCGCTTATGCATTTTGTGGATTCTCCTTTGCTCCCAACTTGGCTCGCTCAGCTTTCGTCGATATTTGAACAGATGCAAGATAATCTGTCGAACCGATTTTTCGTTGAAGAATATCATTGTAGGGTGTGTGTTCACTCCTTCGAGATAATTAATATTGACCAAATTTAAAAGTTGAAAGGAAAGGTTTCGGTGGAAACATCCTTTTTAGTAGGAACAATTTCGAAAATTTTCCATTGTCAATTTTGTCTCTTTCTTATTTCTCTTCAGGCGGAACCAATCTCACATATGACTTTCGTCGATTTGGTGTAGCGCGATTATTTCGTTAAGCCCGTGTTGCTAATTGGTGGCGGCGTCGGGGTAATTACGAGAGTGTGCGTGAGTGAGAGCGTGCATGCGTGCGTGAGTGCGTGCCGGCAGTGAGGACTGGCTAGCTGACTGCGGCGATCGTTGGTCACGCTCAATAAGTTCCTCTCACGCGGCTCGACAACGCACGATCACTCGGCTCGGCACCCCGAGGCGCCCGGGCGGAGTTAATTCGCGATCCTACCGCAAATTCAGCGGTCCCCGAAACTTCAAAGGCTCTCCGGGGTCCGTCGGCTCTGCGATTTATGTAAACACGCGGTAATAATAAACATGCGGCAATAAATGCGATAACAAAAGAAAAATGCGATTCATTCCGTTGCCGCGATTACATTGATGCATGCGATAAATCATCGATAAGATATCGAGAATTCCTTTGTTTTTAATTTTTTATATAAAATCATATTTTAACTCTCTCCATTTGCCAGGTCTGGGTTTTTTGTTCAATCCAAGTTTTTTTCCAGGCTCTCAAAAAATTTAAAAAAATTCAGAGTTACTTTTCAATACTTTATTTTATTACTAAAAGTAGTTTTGTAATTTAAATGTTAAAACTTCAGTAAAAATTAAAATTTAAGTAAGAGTAAAATTTAAGAGTGAAATTTCATTTGTATATATAGTAAAAAAATCCAGATTGCAAATGGAGAGTTAATTTATCTGTATGACGGAATAGGATGAAGAGATTCGCTAGAGAACTCCGGATAAATTTATAAGCAGTGATGAAATACAGTTAACTATCTTTATCACACATAGGTAGTTAATCCATTTTCTACGATAAGATAAACTTTGTTTTATCGGTCCTTTTTCTCCTTTTAAAGAGATTGTTAAATTTTAAGATGAAATTTATCCGATGGAAAATTTCCGAAGTCGAAAAGAATTCTCCAACCAATGCCTGCGGCCAAGGCGATCGACCTGCAGTTGTGTAGTGACAATGTCACGACCGTGCTTGTTAAAATACGATTGAAGGAAATCCGGTGTGATATTCGTGCTTGTCTTCACCTAGGTTTACAGACGATTGCCATGCGAAAATTCGTTTCTTCTCTTTCCACGTGAATCCTTTCAGCATTATAAGGAAGAATAAATCTTGAAAATTTCTTGAAAAATAAAATGTACTATCTAAATTCTTTTGTGTGGAATCTTATTATAAAGAACGAAAATTGCTTTTTAAAAAGCTCATTTTTCAATCTTTAATCTATTTCTTTCCATCGTATTAATTATATGACAGTATGTTTTTTTTTTCATACGAATATTCTATATGAAGGTTTCTTCAATTTTCTATATATATAGATTATATAAATTTAGATACATATGAAGAAAAAAAAATGAAAAAGATATTTTGTGTGTGGGGAGAGAGAGAGAGGGGGGGGGATATTCCATAAATAGAACATTGGGAAGAAATGTGGATTAGAATGAGATTTCATTTTAAGAAAGAAGAGTAAAATGTTACTCTTTAAAAGTTTTAAAGAGAATTTTAATCTATTGGATTAATCTAAACGAATCTATTGGAATCGCATTTACAAAGTTGGAGAGATTTCGATTGTTATATTAACCTTCTCTAACTGATATACAATGGATTTTGAGAAAATATCGAGGAAAATATTAGATTTGACTAGACTCTGTTTATTTTTCATTTAATCGATATACAAAATAAAAAAAATTTACTGAAATATAATAAATAAATAAAATTTATCGATTTTAAATAATTACAGTAAATAAAAAATTTTGATTGACAAAGTCGTGGGGTCACCTTAATCCTACCATTAAGATATGAACACAAACTTCACAAAGGAAACAGATTTTCTACTTTCCGACAACCAGTATCAAATTTCCTGCTTTTAACACGTGTTTACTATCAAGTCCCTTGGTCCAAGGCCGGGATCGCCTTCAATAAGTCGGCGAATACCAATATAATCTAGAAAAACATGTCTACTATATCTACTATGTATTGTTTGAAAGCAGAAAATCTGCTTCTTTTATGTTTTATATTGTTTATGCTTTTAGAGGATTAATCGATTTCTGATTTTGCACCATGCTTATACAATATATATAATCAATAATCTTCAATCACAACAAGACCTGCTAATGAGCTAAATTTACATCGCAAGTTGCGTATCTGGATGTTCTCGCGCGGCGACTCGATCGTCCGATTTTGAAATGATTTCTCATTTCGTTATCATGTGACGTGCATGTTACATCAGTATGTATAATGTTGTAAATATATCATTCTGCGCCTGTTGCAGGTATGCGAAGAGCAGAAATGCCAGGATGAGGTCTTTCCCCTGTCGATGAATTACGTCGACAGGTTCCTTTCGATCTGCCCAATCAGGAAGTCGCAGCTGCAACTGCTCGGCACCGCTTGCTTGCTGCTGGCGTCGAAGCTGCGTGAAACATCGCCACTCACGGCTGAAGTCTTGGTTTTCTATACCGATAATTCCATCACTCTCGACGATCTATGGGTAAGTGAAAACTCGAGAAAAAGAGCACGATTGATCATAATATTCGATGAGAGAATGAGAGACACCATTGTTTATTTACCAGTTCGAACGTGCCTCCTTCGATCGATATATTTTGTCTCACAATGTGGCAGCTATGAATTGCTGTGTTAATTTTTTGACCCATATAGACGCAAATCGCAGCTTTATCTTATCGCGAAACTGTTAAATGGTCTTTGCAACAAGCCAATTATCTGCAAGCGGGAACAATCGCATAACAATAAGTTGATAATTTTCTAATGTTCTGAATTCCATAGTTATAGATGCATAAAAAAAAGTTCTTCGTATCTTTTTAGACTTTAAATAAGTACCAACAGTACTCCACACGTTATCTTAAAAATCTTGTTCGAGAGAAACAAAATAAAAAATATTGCCCAGAATTGTTAAAATTTGATATTTGTACATTTCTCTCTCTCTCTCTCTCTCTCTCTCTCTCTCTCTCTCTCTTGGATATAAATAATGTAAATTTAACTCTGTACATTCAATAAAAAAAAACAAAAAATAATAAACATAATAAATGAAGAAAAGTTGCGGATCTATTGCATTCAATTCTTTATTCTAACTGCTAAAAGTTACCGAAATGTTCTAATTTACGACTATAAGTTTCTATATCATTCAATTAATATCTGCAACTTTAATTTATATATTATCTAACTATTAAAAAATTTTATTATATGAAAATTGCGCACTGTTTACTGTGTCGACTCTCAATGGCTATTTTTTTTAATTGTCAATTTTTTGTTACGAAAATGTAAATTTTTTAGGGTTTTTAGGTTTTCTGAACCTCCCTCCCCCCATTTACCTACTTAAAGGCTGTTCGCTGAAAAGTCTGGTTATTAAATAACCAAACTTTTCAGAGTATAAGGTTCTCATTTGCGTCAATTTTAAGCAGCAGCTTCTCGTTTTACTTTAACTTGCTAACGCGTTGTACGGACAAAATCAGTCGAATTCGTGGCACGTGCGAACGAACAAAGCATACGCACAATACCGCTAGTCGCGTCGTTGTCAATTCCACTGTATAATTATCCAAATACACATTCCTAATGTGAGAGATCCATCAGGAGATCATCTTTCCGCAATGTAGGACGTCAAAGCGATCGATATCGAGAGCGTGATATTCCTGTTGTACAGAATGTAGAGTAACAACCGATGTAAATAAAAACGTGCGAGGAAAAAATAGCGATCGATGGCCCGATCCATTTATGTATCTGGGCTATGACGATCGGCGATACTGCAAACACGAATATGTTTCGTGCACATTTGAAGTTCGGTAAATATACGAATATAAAATTACACTCTCCGATGTAGATCATTGAGGTGGATATTTAAAGCGGCATGACAAAGTCTCGGTACTCGAAAGTCAGTTCTAAATCATAAGCGTTTCGAATTTCAATTAACTAAAATGTAATTGACTTTCTCTTTTTCTTCTACTTTTGTAGAACTAATCCTTATATAAAATTTTTGTGGAAGAAATTTTTACGATATGCGATTTTTTAGATAAGAATATAATTCAGAATTGTTGCCTATCTTTTACGACTCATGTCTCAGTTAAAAGAGCATATTTCTAACAGTTTGAACAAATAGAAGATCAAGAAATTTCGTTTTTTTTTTTTGAATTTTTATTTATGTAAAAGTTATACATTTTTTTTTATATTTTAAATAAAATTTTTAGAAAAGAATTTTTTGTTATATACGCCGAAACGTCAGGATTTCTGTAGATGAATATTTTGTTACAAATATATTCTTGATTTATCTAGCAAGTGCAGTTTTTCTTTTATTATATTTAGTTGGTTTCCTTCATATTAATATTATTTATCAAACTTTTATGGAAGAAATATAAAGTATGTGTACTCAGATCAGACAGTCGAATTTGTTTTCTAAATTCAAGCAGAATCCACTCAATGTTGCCGTTTCTTAAAGGGGCAAAATCACAATATTTAAGGTTCTTTAATTCTGTTTTGTATAGCAAGGATTTGCGTGTAATATAAGAAGAGAAAGCTTGCTATTTGTTCTTACGAGCGTTGACCCCATCAGTTATATACATATTGAGTGTGTATATAACTTATACAAAGTATTGAAAAGAGTGATTAACCAGCATAATCGATGTATATCATACCTTGTTCTTAAACTTGTCGAAGGATATATCGCTTATTTGATAGAAAAGTAATACATCTTAAAATTAGCAATTTTACAAGAGCACATTAAAAAATTCTGAATTAAAAAAAATAAAATAATCTTTTCTATGAGCAATCGTTGTGAATTTGGCCAAAGTAGATAGAGGATAAGCGACACTTCTGCTCTCTAGCGTTAAATTGAAGGAATTACAAATGTATCGTGCGTTTTTTCAACAAAAAATATACATCATACTTTAGAATTGATTTTCTATCATTATGTTAAAAATATTAATTTTTGAATTATTTCTGTGATTTCCAAGAAAATATGTAATTCAATAGTTCATAAATTTGATAAATTATTTAATTTAATAATAATAATATAAATATTTTAATATATAATAGTGATAATAATATAATTTCAAAATAATAAAAATATAAATAATCCGATTATGTAAATTATAAATTATATAAATTATTCTTTTATAAAAATTGAAAGAATAAGTTTAATGCTTTCAAAAAATATTTGTAAGTATTTTTTAATTTTAGTTAATATCTTTTAAAAGGTATAAAACATGCCGAAGAATTAATTTTCTAAAAAAGATTATTTTTTGTGATCGAGAATCTAAAAGTAAAGAGATAAAATTATAAACTTATTATTAAAAAGCTTAGACATCCATTGTCTTGCGGATTACAAATAATGTAATTCCTCATATTTTTTTTCGATATCTCTAACGAGGATCTCGAAATAAATTTGAGAGATCGTTTTATTCTCCCTAAAAAAAAAGCGGATCTAGCCTTCTAAACCGGTCTTGGAGCACACAGATTGAAGACGCGGATTTTGTTAAATGCGCATGTTTGATCGTGATATCTTACCGCTTCTACAATAGTCTCAAGCGGACTACATTATCGTGACGGTCAGATCATAGATTAAATACGTATATCGACCGGTCCGAGCAACATATTCGTCGCACAAAATTGCAACGAAGCGTCACGTCAAATCATGTTCGTTAGGTGAATGATATGGCTTGTCCGGGAGCGCAAATTTCGATGGTCCAATCGACACGGTGACGTGGCTCCACGTGAACTATTTTGGGCCATACCAGGCGGTCTTCGGCAACTTCAGCTATAATGGGATGGCGATCATCTTTCTTCCTTTCTCTTTCTCTCTCTCTCTTTCTGTCTAACGTCCGCTCTCTGACGTCGTGCGATTTCTTTGCGGCCTCGAAAGTTGAATATCTTCTCAACGTGTCCGTCTCGCACGTTTTCGCGGAGATATTCGCACTTGATTCGTTGAATCGTTAATATCGCCATCCACCAGACAGATGTAGCAATTAATCGTACATTGATACTTTCTCATTATAATAACCGTCTAAATACCATTTACAATTTCCCCCGCAAGCATTAATTGTATTGATGATGACGAGAGTCTCTCTCGTAACATTTTGCGTTGTCAAAATGGTCAAGTAACAGTTTTTCTAGGACTTGTGAATGGATTTTTGAATTTAAATGAATTTTATTTGACTGGATCAAAATGAGGGGCGGATGTATTTTAGAAATGTGCACAGTGTTTATTGTACAAGTTAATTTTAATAATTGTAGTTGCATAGATAAAAGATATTTATGCGACAGATATTTATATTTTCAACATGCAAATATGTCTTAATTCAATTTTATTTCAATTCAGATTTGAAGTTAATTTATATTTTAACTCGGGAGTCCCCCTAATTTTTTTTACGTCACTGATGTGTTTTTTACACTTCAATTAAAAGTCACTATTAATTACATGTTACATATTATTGATTGTCCTATTAATTTATTAATATTTACAACTTATCAACATACAAAGATTTACTTGATGTTTTCTTGAAAATGATAAAAAATAAAACATAAGTATGAATTCCTTTTTAGTAAAGAAAACTCTGAGATTGAGCTTTATTTTTTTGCTGTTGATGTAAAAATTACTCCAGATTATTTCCAGATGTTAAAGTGAATTTTTAAATTATATAGGCTCTAGTCTTTTATATCAAACTACTCGTTTATTCATCTCTTTTATTAACCTGTTCTTTATTAACTTCTTTTAAATTACGACTTATTAACTTTTGAAAATCGTCTTTTGAAAACTAAAAGAGACTTTTAATTATCATTTTTATGTAATACAGTATTCTATTTATCGTACTATGAATTTATTCCGATCGGGCACATTCCTTGATGAAACATGAGAATTACATCAGCGTTTGCTCCTCCGTTTTACGAAAGTACAAGGATATCTTGTTCAAGCGTTCCTCTATTGGTGGCATGCCAGATAGCTCGTCACCAGTAGCGTATCTCCACCGACGCGACTCCGATCCCCGATCATTATTCCTGTGAATCATCGCCATTTCTTTGCAATCTATTGTGATGTTAATCGCAAAAAATGCGAACGATATTGACTTGTCATGCAACGTTTTGCTTCTTTGAAAATCTTTTTATTAAAAAAAACCAATATTGTAGTACTATTAACCTTGTAATAAAGTTGCGTATTTCTCCGTAGGAACAAAAAACTCACTGTATAATGAAAGCAAGAGTCTTTGTTTCTGCCGAACAGTTCTTAATATAACAGTACTTAATATATTGAAATACTAATTTTAGATATTTTAAATTTTTTCAGATATTAAAAATTTTTTCTTGAATTATATTTCCGTAGCTTAACAATTTTTTTTAATTATTCGCGACAGTTATCGATTTGACGAATATTTCAACTACTTTCTGTCGGTATATATTTATATATTTCAACTGCTCTCTGTGATCTTGTTGTTCCATTTGTATTCTTGCCACGATAAACCACGACGAATTGAACCTTTTGCAGAAATTACAATACACGTGACTTCTGCGGACTACCGTGTGATATGAAACTTAATAATCATACCGCGTGTCGGATATCAAACCATGCAGAGTCTAGTCTTCGTCGCGAAAAACGTGCCTACAAATGCAAAATTTCGATGATACTTCGTTTAGCTATTCGACTTTTTTTTTTTTTTTTTTTTGAGATCTTCAGTTTCTCAAAGAAAAGCAGCTTTTAAAGTCCACTGTAGTGCTGAGTTTTTTTTTTTTTTTTTTTTTGTGAAAGAATCTTTTGGACCCAAAGACATCACAGGATGGATACTTTGACTCATTCCGTACGACGTTCAGAATGTCACAATGAACGTTATCGCCTGCTGGCCGAAAAATTCCATTCATAATTTCCACGCCCTGCGTGGAAAGGGATCAATTCATCTCTTATTCATAATGTCACCATTTTTCTCTATAAATTATACGATTTCTACTCGTAGACAAACAAACTGGGCGATCGGGACACGTTCGATCTACACGAAGGAAACAGGCTTCGTAAATTTAAATGCTCTTCAGCATTCGTCTGACACGTGGTGGTCATCTGTGTATGTGCGTCGCACATACATATACGTGCAGACGAATTCCGTCTCTCTTGAGGAACACCGGAGCGAGTGCGCGCAACGCAATTCTCCGTGCTCCCGGGTAAACACATGATAGCCTGAGCAAGCCTAAATAGATAACAGCTGATACGGGAAACGATTATTTAATTTCCAGCGACTTTCTCACTCTCTTTCTCTCCCTTTCTATCTCTGTCTTTCTGCCTTTCCGTTGCGCAGCCTACCGCCGCGCCATTCGATTACGTGTGTGCGAACGCTCGCTTCTCGTTTAAACCGCCGTCAAGGTTACGTGAAATTCTTGCCTCGCCTACTGCTGGCTTTTAAACTCTCCTCTTCCTTCTCAGGTTGCCATCTCTCTTTCGTTACCGATTGAGATATTCACGTTCGCCGACGTACGAAATATGTGAGGGTATAAAGTTTCAGGGAGACACACCATTTTCTATAAATATCTGTTTCATTGGAAGTGATAAGAATGGTATAAAAGAGGAAATAGTTTGATCAATTATCGTACACTAAGCAATGATAAAAAATTGATATTAATATCTATTCCAATAACCTCGTTAATAATACATACTTTCGTTGATTACATCTGTTACGAATTTCTATTTTTTATTATGATAAATTATATTTAATAAATTATTTTATATTATGATAAAATAATTTATTAAACATGACAATGCCAAGACTAATCAAATCTAATGATGCGTCTCATTTTTTTTATTTAAAAGAAAGAAAGATAGAGTAACTTCATTAAATCAGATGTAAAAAGAAAGAACATATAAAGAATAAATTATATAGAAATAAAAGGATATTATATAAGATAGCATGATTGAAAAAGTCCGTCGCGTGCTATTGCGGCTGTTAACGAGATGTTAAAGGGAGTGGAACGGTGTTTCGGACACACAGACGCCGTAACTGCAGGTGCGAGAAAGCGAGAGGGAGATAATCAGCGCGTAAAACAGTCGAAATGTTGGTTCAGAGAGAGTAATTGCTGTTTTTTTTTTTTTTTTTTTTTTTTTTTTCGAGGGCAATTCAACGGGGCTGTAAAAGCACGCGGATAAAAGCCGCTGCTGATGCTTCACGCTTGATGCTTTTCGAATCGTGCAACACGTGAAAAAAGTGACTAATCATCAATAAATAAACAGGAAGGTGCCAGGTAAGGGCGTGACGCACCTGCATCACGGTACTGTGCACACGCCGGTCAAAACACTGTCGGAATGAATAAATTTCCATCGAATCCACAGGTAGCAATTTCGGAAACGCACGTTTATTCGTTCCGTCGCGGTTAAGATTTTTTTAATGGACCATTGGAAAAATCGCAATGTAATTAGTCACTTTAATAATCCGGATGCAGCTAATCACTTCGATAATTCCCGATTACTTTTTATTCGTTTTTTCAATTTAAACTTTATTCGAAAACATCTATGTATTTATAATAATATGTTCATGTATTTATAATAATATGTTTTCACCTTTGAATATCAAGGGATTTTTGTGAACAGATTTTATCAGTGCTTAAGGAAACTTTTGGAATTTTACTTTTGAATTTAAATTTTGTCTCTTTCTGAAAACATTTTTTTAAATTATTTCTTTCTTTATAATGCAAAATGTTGGCAATTGATTAACAAGTTACAGCATACATCAGTATATATTCACATACATATATTTTTATGTGTCTCGCAAGTTTTTCTATGCTTATTATATAGAGACTGAAATGAGTGCTTAATAGATGAAAAATTTGTAGCAATGATAATAAGATTTCTCGAGAAAATTGACCTGTTGCTTGTGAAATTTATATTGAAGAAATAGAATGAATCAGATCCGAAACGGAAGTAATTGGGAGCTCCTTCAAACTTTGTACCTGATAATATGCATGACAATAATTATTATCGTTAATTAATTGTATTAATTATTTAAAACCGAATGAAGTTGTTTAGCGTTCAATAATAGCGGGAAGAAATTGGAGAAAAAACATTCTTCGTCTTTGCATCTGTGAAGAGCCGAAAAAGTCAGCTCGCCGATACGACGCGAAATTGCAATCTGGCGCACGCCTGTACATACATGGTACAATACAAGGCGATGTTAAAGATCCAGCGCTACGTGGAACATAGGTATCTATACATCTATCGTGCGTGCAGCCTCGAGTATTCCGGCCGGGTGGTTGGCGACGTGTTGCGTCCGCCGCTGGAGCGCAGGCATTGAAAAGGGGGGAGCAGGTGAGGGCCAGGTGCGCGCCGCACCGCGGAGTGTAGTTCTTTCGAGGGGTGGTGCACCGGGCCCCGTGGCACAGCGCGACGAGACGCGACGCCCCGCAGCAGCTGCATCTGCCGCGGCGAACCGGTGAGCATGGGTATGCACCCTTTGCCCGGAGCCATGGCATCCCTCTCCCCTCCTCCCTATCTCTCTCCTTCCCCGCGAAGTCAGGAAACCCCGTGGAAGAAACGGCCGGGGCTCCCGTTTTCTCTTAACGGAGACCGTCGTCGTCTCCCAGCGTGTAACGGGCGTGCGACACGTGCGAATATTGTGTACGCCGCGCATCGAACATTTGCTCGGAAATGCACGCGCGGACACGGGGGAGAAAAGGGAGCACCTTTGATGCAGCTGGTGCCTCTGATGACCCCTTCTTTCTTTAGAGTCTTTGTTGTGAGAGGCCAGTCTTTCTCGGACCTCGCAAGTCCCAGGAAAACGCTACCTCTTGTAAGATATACCTCAGCGATATATCGAGATATTCGATGTTCGAGTATTGACGCCTCTTTTACAAAGTGTTTATTATCTGGGAAAACTGAAATTTCTAGGATTTTGTTTTTCACCTTTGAATATCAAGGGATTTTTGTGAACAGATTTTATCAGTGCTTAAGGAAACTTTGGAATTTTACTTTTGAATTTAAATTTTGTCTCTTCTGAAAACATTTTTTTTAATTATTTCTTTCTTTATAATGCAAAATGTTGGCAATTGATTAACAAGTTACAGCATACATCAGTATATATTCACGTACATATATTTTTATGTGTCTCGCAAGTTTTATTTAAAAAATCGGGATGACATAGTAAAAGACAATAATCAACAGAAGAGTAGCTCACTGATGTTATATTATAATGAGTCTCCCTATATTGTTCTATACGGAGATTCACTACAATATAATACAACAATATACTAGGTTTCGCAACTTTTATTATAGAACATATTATTATAAATACAATCTCGAAATCTCTATTTTCTAATAATTTACAATGTATAGTTTGCGTTGCTTGCACTTCAATTTGTATTAATAATTTGTATTAAAAAATTCTGCTATCTGAAATTTCAAACAAAATTACACAGAAAACCTAGAAACATTTTGCTGTATTTGATTCAAGATTTTAATAAATACTTTGTTTAAATTTCAACTCTGTCTAAAATTGATAATTTTATTTTAGTATCAGATAGAAACGAGCAGATAGGAATCAGTGATCTCGTAATTTAGAATAAAGGCGTCGATAATATCTTAAATACAATTAGTGATAATTTTGCGACATTCCTTACATTATTATGATGCGCAACGATAATTATTTTCCTCTATATTAATTTTTATTAAATGTTATATTTAAAAAAAGTTTTTATAGTTGTTAAGTCATTTCATTGGATGTTATATTTTCTTCAAAAAGTCGATATTGTGAAATTTCGATTTTATTTTAAGGTGATATCCAATATTATTATTGACATTTGATATGTTAAAAAATTAAAGTCTGGATCTAATTATTTTTTTAACTTATTATTAGATTTATAATTCAACTCGTTATAACGAATAATACAGCTGAAGACAATCTAATATAAATATCGAAATATTTGGTTTGTACATACTTATATTTAGCTTTTTTGTTTTTATTCTGGATCTTTAAAGTAATATTCTTAATTTCCTTAGTATTATCTTATCGAAAACCTTATCAAATATGTCTGAATAACGTAATGTCACACGAAACAGACTTATGACATTTATGTTAGGCATATAGATAAGTCGAAAAAATTGCATCAGAGAATTAATTCGTACCTTTATCTGCATCTGCATTCCTCTCTGCTCACATGCCTTTATTATCGAAGACGATCTTATCATTGCGATAAGAGTGATTAACAAAGAAATGTGGCAGCACGTAAATGCGGAGCTACCATTACCGAACGAGATCTTCATTTCGCTTAATCGGTCGATCTCGCAAAAAAAAAAAAACCGTAACAGAAAGGAATCGTGTGCACCTGCCCGCTACGATTAGATGCAACAGGCGACGAGTTCATTTGCCCTGCTTTGTCTCGCGCCAGCAGCACGTTCGCGCAACGCGACGGCCGCTATCTTGTCTTGTTTTTTTTTAACAATTCGCTAGCCTCAAAAGCTAGCAGAGGGATCCAGGGTCCCGAGGCGCTGCAGCTGCCCATCTGCCTCTGTAATTAAGCGAGCACGCGACTTAAGCGCACATGCGCCTCGCGCTAAGAAACCCTGTGTTCAGATAGAAAAATTAATTTTATTCTTGACAGAAGAAATTTTGTATTAATACATTTTTGGATGTCTTTTTATCAGTAGACATCGCAACATTGTAATTCTAAGGTAACTTTGACTACAAGTTTTTTTTTTTAATTTATATATATAGTAATCTACAGACGGACTTTCATCGCTTTATATTCTTTGTATTTTTGTACTTAATGCTCTGGAGTTTTCTTTGCTTTAAATATTTTTTATTGGTGTAATGTTTGTTTTCACTATTTTTATAGATTTTAACGAGAATTTTTGAATTTACGATGCTTGTGAATATTTTGCGCATTTTGATACCAATATGGATTTTTATTATTTTGACATCTAACATTTACGCTATATTATTACGGACGTAATATTATATTCACGATAACAGAATGCGATTTTACTGATGACCATTTTTTTGTATTATTTTCAGTTGACCCGTTTAATTTAAGTATATTAATTTAGTTTATCTGTTCTATTTTAATTATGTTTATATTGAAGATGACCCGATGGGCTCGAAACGACGTCTGTTATTTATTATTTGCTTTAGATCATGATAGTTATATTTGTTTCTTATATTTACACATTTACTTTATTGTTATTTGTTCAACCTTTCCAAACTTTTATTTTTAATTATTTTATTGGAGATGATATAACACATTCTAAAAATAAAGAATTGTATAAAAATATAAATATTTTTTTTTAAATCTGAAGTTAAATTAAATTATGAAATATTAGGTTAAGAAGAGATTAAATTAGTTTTATTTTTTAATGAATTTTGAATGATTTAAAAAAGTGAATTATATTTTATTCGATTGATTGTCGCGAAAATCTTAAAAATAAATGAAAACGATAACAAGTGTGTATCTATAATAATCGATCATCGGGTTACGCTCAAAGTGTAATTTCCCCCAAAAATATGGAACATATTGTAAAAATATCGGTTTGTGTAGTCATCTTTATGTTTTCGGCTTTGTAGCTGAAAATAACTCGGAAGTTATTACAACTCGGGATACCGCTACCATATGTTATTGTAACTTGTTGTGTCCATAACACCTTGCGACCTTTAATTCATCAAAAACCTTTCCCGATGTACTGTATTTTAAGGTGGATGAGCGACAGGTGCGTCGCTTTTTCTATCGAATTACTTCCGTTTTGGACAAGAAATTAATGAATATCTCAAAGCGTATTATTGTCTAGTGCAGTACCGAAGCATTTTATCGTATCGGTACATCACGAGGAACTACTTAAAATTTTTATTCGAAAAAGATTTTATTATCTTGTTTGTATTATGCAAACGAATCTTATTTTACTGGTCGTCCAAAGTTCCCAACGTTAAAAAATTTCTTTTGCCCTCTCGGTAATAAAATCATCATTTTTCTCAGTTTTACTATCCCGCTTATCCCCCGATAAAGGATATCCGGTGGTGCACTCGGTATCGCCAGCGTTTCTACAAACGCATTACCAACGACCAACTGTGTGAATCGATAAACGATGGATCACGCGAGGGACAGTCGGCCGAGCAACTGAAGACGCGTTGATAAATCCATTTACGAGCAGCGTGTAACTGTAATGATTAAGGAATTTAATGGATGCGCCTCATTAGATGTCCATTTTCACCGCGTATAATCCGCTCGCAAAATGCGCACCTTGCGCATCGATCGCAACAGACACCCGCGTGCTCCATCTTTAAGTTGGTTGTCAGGCGACAGGTGCGTCGCGCGGTTCTGTCGTTTCTCAATTTCTTTTTTCTGGCGGAACTCAGATGAAAGAGAACCAGCTCTCTCTCCTCCATATCTCTTTCTTCTTTTTGATTTTCTTCCTCTCCCGCGACGAAGAAAACGCGTCCCTTTTTGTCCCTGTGAATTGACGACTTCAGTCATTTCTCCTCAGTGAAGTATAATATTTAGCCGCTACAAGGATATAGTTTTCCGCCGTGACGATTTATTATCGATATTCTTGCATTCTGTAGTAGATATGGCATAAATACAAACGTACAGTTTTCAGAAGGGTATATTGAAATATTTATATAATATGTAGTAAATAATATTGTTGTGTATAGTGTGTGTGTGTGTGTGTGTGTGTGTGTGTGTGTGTGTGTGTGTGTATAACATAACTGTTATATGTTACACATAAAAGAATATTGAGAAATATTATGCATAATTTTATTATATTATAAAATTGCAACCATTACTTTGTTACCTTAAGATTTATTAAACTGATATTTTCAGGGAATTTCTTGTTTACCTTTGAATATCAGAAATTTTTGGATGGAATCTTATCAGTAGTTGAGAACATTTTTGGAATCTTGCTTTTAAATTCAAATTCTACCTGAAAATATTGTTTTTTATTATTTTTTCTTAATAATGCAAGATGGTGACATTGGCCAGAGATAAGTATGACATAAGTGTCCGCGTATATTTACTTTTCATGTGTCTCATAAGTTTTTATAAAAAAAAAGTCAGAGCAACAGTAGAACATAATACTTAGAAGAGAATAGCTTATTGATACTATATTGTAATGAGTTTTCCCTAAATCATATAATTTTCGTGGTTGCAAATCTAGAAAAGGATAGATATAAAGTCGTGGGAGAGATCCCTGTTTTGTTGTACTAATTTTCAATACATAACTTGTTTGTGTTGTTCTTCAATTTATTTCAAAATTGCATTAAAAAATTCGTTAATCTCTCTTACCTGAAATTTTGAATAAACCTTTTTCCGAGAAGGAAAGATCCTTTTTTACAAGATTTCAGTAAATACTTTGTATATAAATTACATTTAGTAATTAAGCTACAGATTGTTTATCGTAATTACGATTAATCGGAAACATGGCCTTCGCTGTCTATCTTATCGAAGTATATTTCATACGAATATTTTTCAATTCCTATTATTGAATATTCGCCGAATGAAAATCAGCTTTAAACTCATCCAGCTATCGTCAATGTCGAAAGGAACCGCGATAGCGCTGACACGCCAGATATACGGCGAATTATCTCTTAACGACTTAGTGCGATGTCGTGAGAACGTTCCGCAGGCGGTTATGCAAAGTAATGAGAAACGCCAATGCCAGACAGGAGTCGCGCACACGTTGCTCCTATGGTGAAACGAAGTAATTTCGTATTCGTTCCGTTAATGGGGGGTAAATCCTGACGTTGTCATATTAATTATTTTTTATGTGATCAGCGCATCTGGTCTTCAAGGAATTAATCGTTATAGTGGCGATGGATAGGAGAATTAATCATGTTATTCCCTTCCAGTAAGAGAGAGAGAGAGAGCGTAATTGTGCAGTTAATTGTGCACGAGAAAAATTAATTTCTTCTTCTGGCGTTTGCGCAAAATCTTTGCGGAATTTTAGTACATGGTAACGCGTATTCGACGATTTTTAGCGACTAAAAGGCATGCCTTGCCAAAAGACGACGGTTAAAACAACCTCGAGGCGGTCATCGCTCTCACCGATGATGCCCTCACGGTAAAACTATGTCTAATGCCCGCACGAAATACGCCGTGACAATACCACACAATAGATCGAATGAATGTCGACTTTCAAAGGAGAGTACCTGCGTGCCTATCCAACTTTTCGGTAAGATAGCCTAAATGCTTCCGGTATTTTTAAGTGAGATCGGCGGTTAAAAATACTCTGACCAGTAAAGTTATTCTGCTGGTTTTCTATTTTTAATTGCCACAAAATATCGCGATAAAAATTGCTGCAGCAGTAAAAATTTTAACTTTCTTTGTTAATGTTTTTTCGTAGTGCTTATTATATAGAGAATGTTACAAATTTCTTATTGCTCTATGCGCATAAACGGAATGAGATGTAATTACAATGCTCATTTCAGTTTCGTCCATTTAATTAGAGAAGAACAAACGCGTGACTGGAATGTTGCTCGATTGCAGACATTCGAGGACGAGCGACTCGCTGCGAGCTGACTTTCTAACTTTGCAAGCTAATAATAGTCGGTTTCGTTCTCTCATCATTCCTGAATATGCAACAGGTAGCGATATATATTAAATTGCGGCAGAATCTCTATGATATTCGCAATATTAATGATAATCGCATGCGCTCTTAACTAACAATTATTATAAACGAAATGATCATATGACATAATTATGTAGAACGATAAATAATAACAATAGCAGAAACAATACAATATATTAATAATGAATAATATCATATCGAGATATTCGTTTCCTCTCGCTGAATATGCGTAAATATTAGTCGAGTCGAGGTCAAGTAATATGTCACGAGTCGCCTTTCTAACTTCTAAACCAACAGGCGGCTGATTCTTTCGCGTCGTGCTGGCCTCGAATGCGGATGTGACGTATTGATGGCACACGGTATAGCCAAATCCCACCACATGTGCGACGCGAAAAGATCCGAACGAACCAATCTTCCTTCGACTTCGATTCGCTCTCGAACTTGCGAAATCATCCTGAACTTTTTACCGAATTGCCTTTTCTCGATCGAATCGAGTTTTTAGAGATATTACATATATCACATTTTCTTGAAAAAATTATAAGTAGAAGGAAATACTGTAATTTTAAAGAAATATTCCTTTGTTAAGAAATGTAATGCTATACAGATTTTTTTCACGGGATATCGTTGGGATTTTTTGTCGGCACACAGTATAGCCAAATATATTAATGTCAACAATATATTAATTCGAATCTCTTATACATGAGACTTTATTAATCTCCAATTAGATATGAAATTAAACGTTTAGGTGAGTCTCGATTGCCTTTTTTTTTTATTTCAGTACTTTTACTCGATATTTGCTATAATGGTATTCGCCATGTGAGACGAGCGCGTTTTGATCATTCTTAATCTCGCTATAATAAGACGAATTTTTTTTGGTTTGTTAATTGCCATGCGGGTACCCGTACTCCAGGTATACATGTGTATCGATATTTTCCTGGAAAGCTTCTGGTGGGCCTTAATTAAGTCTACTTGAGTCACATTATTAAACGAGTGTCATGGAACAAATGGAGATTTGTGATGTTGTCATAAATCATATTTGACGCAACTGTTGTATCATCGTAAGTTAAGAACGGATCTATCTCTTCCTTCCGATAATAGATTATTTCCGGCAATTAATTTATTTAGAGATCCCCTGATTTTTTATTAATATAATATAATAATTCCTTTTTGCATTTTTAATAATTTTATAATACTGTATATAAATATCTAATTTTATGATATTCGAAGTAGAAATATCTCTATATGAATGAACGAACGGATAAAAATAAAACATGATATATCTCATTTTCTTGTATGATATTCTAAGAACTCACGTTCAGTCTCCATTCTGAATGGACAGTCAGTAGTTACATCCGGTGCTACGTCAGACGAAGGCAAATCGAAACCGGTGTTGTGTCTTTTAAAAATAGTGGGATATCATCGGTATAATAGTGCTCCAATTTAATCAGATATATCTTATTATAAATCTTTTTAATCTTTACAAAAGGTATACATATTTATCTATCAAATGAAAAGCAGAATTTTTGTAAATTTATGGCACAATAATAATTGCGTTGACAAAAAGAATAAAATTTCACGATGATTATTTAATGAATCGCGCAGATAGTCGCCGGTGAATTTATGGCTTTGGTAAAAATTAAAAGGCAGATTAGAAACGGTTTATTGATAACTGAGAGGAAAAAGCCTCGCACAGCTATAATAGCGATCATAATTCAGAGTCTTGAGAGATCTAAACCAAGTCCCAGAAATCTCGATTGAACTATCCACGAGTTTTATCGACTGAAGATATATACCTAATTCAATTTTTATTAAAGAAAAATAAATAAGATCTAATGAGTTTTTTGCGCGGTTATTGGTGCGAAAATAAAAATCGTTTATTGTCGAAAAACTATAGTATAATTAAGCATATATAACAGTGTATTTTGAATGTTGACCGTCACATTCGGAATGGTTGTAGTATTTATATCACTATAGTATTTATATCGCTAAATATGAATAATTTGCAGATTCTTTGTTTTTTAACTTTGATTTTTGATGTTCACGTCTTTCATGGCTATATGGACTTTTATCTGTTATTCGTTGCCAAATTGCCTAAAATTGTCAACCATTGCCAATAAGGAGATTAAGTTACCACTCTCGCTATGAAGAAGTGAGAATTTTACAACATACGTTCAGACATACTGTGACGGTCCGAAACTTTTATGCGTAACTAATTATACTATAGTTTTTCGACAATAAACGATTTTTATTTTCACACTAACAACCGCGCAAAAAATTCATTAGCCCTTATTTGTTTTTATTCTTTGCCATTCTCGAAAGTTTAGTTATTTGTTTTATTTCAATTTTTATTGCCTAATTCGCGGCTTAGTATTTCGATCTTGGACTAATTGCGAATTCATTAAATCGTCGGTGGACTCTTATGGCTTCTGTGAAAATTAAAATCCCGCCGGTTGCAGGAGAAATAAAAGCACGACGGACGGCGGCCATGGAGCCAGTGTTCCGGTTCCAGTCGAGGCGAGGAAAGGAAGAAGAGAGGTTTCTTATATGCGAAAAAGGACCCGGGGTATGCTCCGGTAACCGGAGCAGATGTGTCCCGCAAAAGGCGGTTCCTGGAAGTAACCTCGAGAAGAGCCAGCCTCATTGGCGTAGCCAACGTCAATTAAATCGGATCTCTACGGGTCCTTCGAGGGGGCTCGTAGAGGATACCCGCTTCTTCTTTCTCTCTCGGCACGAGGGATCCGACGTTGAATTTTCGGCTATTGGCATTCCCCATAATTAGCTTTGTGTTGGCGGCGACCACCGAATTTGCGCAATCGATCGCGAGACGCGTGATTAGGTTAAAGGCTGGTAAACGGGGTCGGCGTTAAAATTGTATTTTGCGCAAAGAGTTAAATTATTTAAAACAGTTTTTTAAATTTGCTGCATATGAGATATGATACAACATATGATAAAGACATGTATATGAGAATATTTAAATATCACTATTAAAAATTATATATGATTGTCTATAAGATTTATATATATTAATTCATTTCCGTTTTTAATTTAATAAATATTACAATGTAACAGAATGTTGTGCACTATTATTATTACATATTGATACTTATTTCTTTTATATTCTTTCTTCTATTTGCATATAGTTAAACCTCGACTTAAACCTTTTTGTATATCATATATCATATAATCCTTCTTTTCTTCTTACATCCAGTTTAGTCTGGGTGTTCTCAGATGATCTTCGACCTAGAAAGAAGATACCGTCTATTTATTAATTTATCTACCTGCAGAAAACTAGTCGCAGGTAGATATGTCACTTATTGCTGGCCTTTTGCCTAATCGCGGCAGCCTAACTCAAGCCACGCCAATGGCGAGGCTCGAGGAATGCATGGACGGTGATTCTGGTTTTTGTTGCCAGTTATGCCAAGAGGGAATCTGGCCTTTGTACTTTATTTTTGGCCAGAATGGTAAACACCTTGCTCACAGGCGCTGCCCTTCGATCCTGCACCGCCTTGCCGTCTCCTTT
Source organism: Atta colombica (assembly GCF_001594045.1). Lineage (NCBI taxonomy): Eukaryota > Metazoa > Arthropoda > Insecta > Hymenoptera > Formicidae > Atta > Atta colombica. The sequence goes on from NW_017259206.1 coordinate 557,631, forward strand.
CCTTTCAGTTCCTCCCCCGTTCTCTTTCGGCTCTTTAACCACCTGTGGGATTCCGCGCTAATAGAATTTTTCGAGGCTAGCAATGGGTGTTTGGAATCGCACAGATACAATTTTAGTCAAAAATCTAACCGACTTTGATGAAATTTTCATTCATCATATTTTATTTTATTTTTTTTTCTAATTATATTCTTCTGAATGCAAGTTTCGTCAAATGTACCTATGTTATCTGGAAGACATTGCGAGAGACTATCGTATTAAAACAATTTTGCAGACATTTAGAATGATGGAGAAAAAAAATCTGCATGATTTAAAAGATTTCGTTTCAAAAGTAGTTTTCTCGAAATAATTCTCACTAAATTAATACATAAGCTACATACATAATTAATACGCTTCATTTAAGAAAGTAATGATCAGCCACAATTTCGATATTGAAACTTTCATTTCGTGCAATTTTTCATTGAAATAATATAACTTCTAATTACGCTGTTTGCGGCATGGCGTCGAAGAAATATCACCTGGCAAATATCCTGCGTCTCTTAAGCCGCTATTCCCGGGCCTTTTGTGGCTCTAGAGCAGTTTCACTTCGTATCGATCCCTCATTGCGAACCAGATAAATCGGCAGGCCCCAGCTTCTCGGAATCGACCAGGTAGCGCGGTACGAGTACAACGAGACCCTCCGCGATCTTTTCCTATTCCCGTTTGATGCTCCATTGTTCTCGTACCGCTGCTCTAGGCGCACTTCTGCAGAGAGAACAGGGCTAGCTCTCGCAATTTTTTTATTCATCTTCTTACGATCGAAATCCATGGCAATTGTAATTCAAATTCAACCTAATTTAAACTACACATGTGTAAAAAAAAAGTTGAGAAGCGTCGTTCTTTAAATAAGATCACAAAACGATTTTCTCGCATCCCTTCCGCTACTCTTTTCTCAATTTCTTCGTGTGTTCGCCGACCACCTGTCAGCGATTTCACCACCTACTAGCCGAAACCGGCATCATCTGGACGCCCTGTGAGCCAGATGAAGAAAAAGAAAAAAAAAGAGACGACAAACCACATCGGCGGAACTATGTGGATACGCGGTAATTACGATTAATCATCATAATTATACGCATTCTCGCTCATAAGACGTTATCGTGACATATTATCTCGTTTTCCCGTGTCACGATATTCGGCGCATCGAATATTATAAAAAAGGAGCGAGTCACATATGTGTCGGGATTATCTTTCTCACGCTCAGGAAAGCGGGACGCAGAGGTGCGCGATTCAAAACCGTGCGAACATAATCGCATGGACGCGCGCGCATGAATGAGACGCATAAATATACCGCATTTTCCCCGCCTATCGATCGATAGTTATTGACCTAGCCGTCGATATGACGCCATGAATGGAGAACGATCATAAATTTGCAGACCGGAAATGCAAATGTAAAGCGCCGTAAAGATTTTTTACTTTTATGGCAACTTTTAACGCAAGACATCTAGCATAATTACACAAGTGTGCATAATATGTACCATAATTGTGCAATATAATTTTATATAATATATTAATTAAGAAATTAAGTATCCGGAAAATGCTATTGAGATAATCAAACTACTAACGTTATATTAAAAAAATGTAAATTATATTTTAAAAAATTCTTTTCTAAAGAATATACATGCATGTATATA
>NW_017259206.1:559397-567350 GCF_001594045.1 Atta colombica
GTAAATTTTTATTTTAAGCAATATTTTTTGAGATATAATGATTCAAATATGGCCAATTATAAGCTACGTTTAGATAGTCATCTGTAAGTATTAGTGCAGTGAGCTGAAGTGAGTGATTCACCAACAGTCATTAATACTTGCATGTCATATTATAAATAGGTGATTATCTAAATGTAGTCCGTAATTAGCTGTATTTAAATTCTTATTATCTCAAAAATTACTGCTTAAAATAAAAATTTACAAATAATTTTTTTTTACTTAATTTTCCGAGAACTTTCTTGCCAGAGTATTGTGAATTTTAGGACACCCTGTATAAGATATTTCTTTTACTTTTTATATTTTATTATATATATGAAAAATATGATGTTCTATTTTTAATATAAAAATGCACAAAGAATGAAAAGGAAATCTTATTATAGAGAAAAAAAACACTCTTTTCACGCTTGTGATTATAATACTGATTTTATCGGCACATTATAGAAATAAATTATGAACTTTGTTAAGGATTCTTTATTCTTGCCAATGTTATTAACAAACACTTTTTAATTGCATTATCATACCTTGCGTTGTTTCGACTGGAATCTATCATTACAGAAATAATAAAACAAAGATTATCAAACAGATTAATCATACAATAGTATACAATAGTATGACAAAAAAATAATTTTATAATATAGTAAATATCTTTAAATTAATTTTATTAGGTTAACTAATTAATCAAATTAACTAGTTAATTAGATCGCCAAGATTTACATTAGATATCAATTTGTTGAAAATCGCTGTGATGATATTAATACCAGTGTCCGTAATCACGTCTTGATTTTTATTGATCAGTTTAAATATCGTATCAGAGATCATCTCGCTTAATTCAGTATTCTTTTTATCATCTTTGAAGAGGCCCGTCATGTGAAACTGTCATGTGAACGAAAGATAATTTTGTTGAAAATTAAGAAAAATAAAAATTATAACAAAAATGTAATTACGGTGTTCCATATATACGGTTAAACTGATTGAGAAATGACTGATGTTATGACGTTATGACTTAAATAGCGTTATGGCTTTCACCAAGTCATGTAAAATGCTGAATTCCGATAATTTCAGTTACAAATTTGTTATTTTTCCAATTAAAATATATTTATTAAAACGTAGAGAATTTAAATCAGTTTTTGTTGAGATGATTAAACTAATCGACTTTTCAGTCATAATTAATTTATTTCTTTTTTTTAACCTAATTTTTTTATTATCTATATTATTATTTAAATATATATATTTAAGTAATAATATAGACAGTATTATTTATTTTGTTTGATATATAAATATATACTTATTAATAAAGTTTCTGGGAATTCAATAATAATTTTTTTCAGTTAAATGAGTAAATTTTTTTAGTTTTTTCTATATTCTATAATAGTTGTTTGCCAAAGATTCATATCTCTACAAATACGACTGAATCAGTCCTTTTTATGTGCAAATTGAAGGGCAAGAAACAACGTGATAGTACAATTAATAGTAATTTCCTCGTATAACAACTAATGTAATCTAGAAATTAGTATATTATTAATCAATTACGAATTTATTAAACTACTTTTTACGATTTTTCAAAATTAAAATATGTGATGTTCCAGAAAAAATTTATAAGTAGTAAGTTCGCATAAGAATTCGTTCGTTTTGAGAGATAATGAAAAACCATCAAAAGAATTTTTTTAATTATGTATATTTTGTTTTCTGTCAGAAGTTATTTAAAGATTGTTAATAATAATGACGTAAAGTCATTTATTTTATATATGATATTATTTTTGCAATGACTTAATCGCTAGACGCGATTCTTGATGATTACGATTACAAAAAAGCAGAAAAGAATTGACAATATTGCATCTTACAATATTTGCTTACGTTAAATGCTCCCAAGGCAATACTCATTGGTTTGATTTTGTTAATTTGGATATGTTTGCCTTTTAATTTAAAATTAATGTCAATTTGAAATTTGAAATCATGCACGGCTGCACTGAAAATTAAATATATCTTTTTTAACTTCAAATTTTCTACGATCTGTTTAATTAAATTTTTATTTAAAAATATTATCGGTAGAAATGTGTCTTGTTGTAATTTTTAACACTTAATTATAAAGTATAAGTGACAATAAAATAATCATTATATTTAAAAATTTATAATCACCTCACAATATAATCACATCAAAAATCTTTTTTTTTTATCTTGTACGTGTTAAAAAGATTTGTTTAAATACGTATAAATTACTCAATTTAATAACAGAATGATGAATTTTCTTAAATCCAGAAGAAACTTTTATCTAAATTCCCATCAAATCATAATTGATTGAGAGCGAATCTGATCATCGTAAGAAAACTAAACACTATATAATTTTTCTAATAAAAATTAGCGATATCGATTTATGATGAATCCGCGATACGTATATAATAGGGAAAAAAAGAGAAGAAGAGAAAAAGTACACCTAGAAAAATATACTAAATTTTAATAAATAATTATTTGAGAATAATACCAATATAACATTCATTTATGAAAATAAGTTTGTTAAATAAAAAATATAATAGTTAAATCAAATTAATGGTTCTTGTATCAAACAAATATATGTTTACATTTAGTAAATATTTAACTGGAACTATTCAAATAAATTTTATTAACAATATTAAATACAATATCTTTTGAGACCATTGATACGAATGTACAATAAATCAGAAATAAAGTTTTATTAAAATTTAATACATTTATTCTCAGTGTAAGACAGTAAAATAACTTGCTGCTTTCTCATTCTATCTCACACGCTCGTTCCTTATAAATTATTGGTGGACGCGCATGCGCACGAGAGAAGTATCCTAATTTTTATTACTAGGGAAATTCTATTGACCCGAATTGGCATGTTTCGCATGAAATATATAATTTATAATATAAATATATAATTCAGTCACATTTTAATAATGAGTCTTGTCGCACTCGCCAGATAAAGTCATGAAAACATTAAATAAAAACCGGCTAACTCATTATGTTTATTCTTTCCAAATGAACTTCGGATAATAGAGGCTCACTTAACCTTCCCTTTTATCAGTGTATTAGTTTTGATAATAAGAACTGACGTTCAGAAACTTGTCAAGCTCCTATTATCCAAATTATGTAGCTTGAGTTCATTTAGGTATAAGTTTATATTGAATATGAATTTGTTTATATAAATGGAGTACAGATAAACGGAAGTCTACTGTACATATATAAATGATAATTACAATATTGTATATTATTATAATAATTACATATTATAAAATTATAATGATTGAAATACTAACATACTTTCGCTAAAGCTTAGATTTCTTTTTGTCTTCTACTGGCAAATAAATGAAACGCAGAAATTGGCAGCAAGATCCTTTTTCGCGTATTTTATAGGCAAAATGGAAAATCACGAATTCATCGAAATATGGTAATTAGATTCTCTCAAATGAATCAAATACTTACTCTATTCCTCTCTTTCCATTATTTTCGGTGTTTTTGTTGTTTTCATTGATAAAATAATTGGCTTTTGCGGTTATCAACGGCCAGCTTAAGTCCACGCTAAACTTTAAAGAAATTATATTGAAGTCAGCGTCGTTAACTTCATACGCGGACAAGCCAGTTACATTGACGTTTGATAAAAGCCCGAAGCTGAAGACATAATAAAGGTGTTTATACTTTGTTCTTTGTATGGTGTCTAATAATAAACTATCATTTATAATACATTGACTACTCATGCTATATATGATACACGTTAAATTAAAATTTTGCTTGGCCAAAAACTATACTTTTAAAATATATCTCTTTTTAAGAGAGATATATTGTGTATATATAATCTATTATATCAATAAAATGATACAATTTATAACAACGTAAAAGATATTAATTAAAAACTTATGATCGTGATAATATCTTTTGTTGATCTAAGAATGAGTATATTATTAATTTAGCGTGTTGACAGTCAACGTGTTTCTTTAAAAATTAAACTGACAGTTTATCCGCAATAAACGGATCAAGAACCGGAATTCCAAACGTATTATCTCCATTTTGTATGATGCGCCTTACTTTATTTTCGAGGTAATCTTTTAACAGTGTTCTTTGCTCGTAGGTCCCTCTAACTAAAACTGAATATATACGTCATATATAACTAGTGCTTAACATATATAAGAAGTTCGAACGATGTTGATATTTAACATTGAATAATAATGATGTTGATAATATTTTTGAATGGAATATTATTACTATTATTATTAAAAAAAGATCTTAAAAATTTTTAAAAATTAATGAGGTACGGAAAGATTTATGTACGGAAAGTGACATAAATGCGGAATACACTGCAAAAAAATTGTATAAAAATTAACTATTCGTAAATAGACTTATTCAATTATATATATAAAATGTCTATTAAATTCCTTCTCGAAAGAGATATCGTCAAAAACAGACAGCTGAAAAATATTTAGAATGTTGAAAAATAGATGGCATAAAAGTAGATTTATAAATAGACAGAAATAGAATTTGATATCATTTGAAGACTTTATTACAACAGTAGGCTAATAATGTAACAATGTGCAAATAAATATACTTTTTGTGTCACTTTAACTTTAGAGATTATTTTCTTTGTTTTTACTAAATATGAATTTCCCACTGTTGTCGTAAAATCTTTAATTGCAAAGGCAATACATTTCTGGAGAAATACTGTTCGATGTACCTCTTCATAAAAATATTAGAGGAAAAAAATATATCTACTTACAATTATTATTGTTTTTATTCGCCCAAACAACATGGCAACAGATTAAGATAAGCCCGAACGCTATGAAATTCATTTTTCTACACAAAGTAAACAATAATTGATTTAACAAATGTTTTAGAAGACAAAGCGGAGTAGAATATTTTCCTTAAAATATTTTGACTCGCTTCATTTTCGAAGAATTTGCCACGAATTTGTCACAATCCCGAACAGTGAGCAATCTTGCGAATTAACGACGTGATATAATATACATATTAATATTAGGGAATGAAAATCTCAAGACCACGATCGTGAATACAGATTTTATAATCGTTGTGATTATAGATGATGGATCTAGTTCTACGAAATTCCAACGGATATGAATATTAATCCGATGAATCGCGAATTCTTATTGTTTCTGGAGAAGTTCTTTAGAGGCAAGAAAAGATAATTAATGGATTAGAACGTACCTGAATATTCTTGGCGAAGAGACTCAGACGTATTAACGAGTTAATACTGTACATTTGACAATATTGACTGAACAATATTGGATTGTTGACTAGAAATATCTTGGTGATTATATACGAATTATTTCTAAGTTGAGTCATTAGTATTTAAGTGCCACAAGTGTCCTTGCACTTGCATGACTCATATTTTATGATAAGAATTGCTCAAATTGTATTATTATTGAAAAAATTATGCCACGACCTTATATATATATAGGTAACGATAATCACGCGACAGCGAGCTAGGTCGATTAAAAATACAAATCTATAAAATTGCGTGCGAAATTGATTCCGTTTTTAGAATTAGAATTACAGATTAGAGATACGTCGCCTTATCAAATATTGTATATGATTGAAGAATCATATATAATTTCACCCCTATGAAGATTGTGCATCGATTGTGAAGTACATTTAGGTCATTTGGATTCCCAAGGACGATTCCCAAAGGTAGAAAGAAAAAGTGAAAGCGTCATCTAGCTGCCACCTGCTTTCCCATAACCCACGGTATGCTTTGGTATCATCTTTTTACCCTCCATTCTATACCTTTCTCATTTTTTTTTATCTTGATCCGATGTCATTGGAGGCCGAGTATCGATTTATAATGCACACTAATAGGAAACAGAAATCCCAATACTACGAACGCGAATATAAATTATTATCGATTGCCAAAGATAATGAATCTGATTCTACGAAACTCCAATGGTTTCGAAGAATATAATCGAGCGTGATTCGTGAATTCTTAATGTTTCTCGAGAAGTTCTTCAGAGACACGAAGAGTTGTGCTTAACGATAATTGATGAATTGACAAAAATCAGATATCGTTGGCTGAGATTCCTGCAATGTAATGCTATGCGTAATATAATAATGCACTTTAATGTAATATGGAAATTAGTATGGTGTATCGCGCACAGGTGGAGGGTGAATATATCGAGCGCCTACTTTATTATCAGAATGACGCGCGACACCGCGCACGCTTATCATCGCCGATCGCGTTCAGCAATTATCCTCCTTCGTGAATCATTACGCGTTATTACGTTACATGTACACACGCATATTATAGCAAGCGTTACATGCGTACACGCGCCGTGAGTGCACTCTGACGAGTGACGGTGGGGTGTGCACCGTCGCGCGGAGTATTTTACATGTATAATATCTGCCAAGCAGATCAAACAACGCGTCATAACATAAATATTTATACAAATATTTATCCCCATGAATTATTGATTATTGACTTTGTAGATGTGACGTGTAACTGCGTCAAATTTTAAGGTACAGAAGATTTTAATGTACAGAAAAAGTTGCAATTAATGATAACAATAATAATGTTATGATACGTATTATAAACTCCCAGTAAATATAATTTTTTAAATAGATATGGATAATACGAAATTATGCAACAAAGGGCTGAATGTATGTAGGTATTTATTTCGAAGCCAAGGGAGCAACAGAATGTAATAAAAATAATTATATAAGAGAATAATAGTGTCACATGATTTACCTGCTAACAGACAATGGCGCTATTAAAATTAAATAAGGTGCTTCACCAAAGGGAAAAATTGCATCAAGGAATGAAAGTAGGACACAATATGACGGGACCCGTTCTGCCTAGCAGAATAACAGCGCTTTACACATCGCCGCTGTCATTACGTCGTCGGTTCTTCTATCCTTTCGGTGTGTACGAGCCTTTGTTTCATTCACCGACAACCAACGTACGAGAGAAGAACCGGCGCGAATGGCCGAGCGTACGCACGCACGCACTCGAGCGCGGAACCCCTTCAAGGATGAGAATGAGCCGTGGAGAGGAGAGAGAGAGAGGGACTCCCTCGGTTTGTATCTTCCTTCGAGCGCACATCCTCTTCCATTTGATGAGGACTTTAATTTGACTTGTGCTGCGATTACAGCAACGACGACGGACAGATCACCTTACTTCTGTTTCCCTCGCGCTCAGAATGTGATTCTAACACAAATATGCATTTTGTATAATTGATTTTACTGTGTATAATCGCATCTTGACATTTATGTCTTCTACGTGTAGTTACACAATTAATGAAATAACTAGTTATCTTTTATCGTACAAGACGGTCAGCTAGTTTATGGCTACGATTTTTGCAAAGCTTTATTTGATATATATACATAGTGAACCTATAATAATAATCAATTTATATGTTAGGATGTTCTATCAGTTCTTATGTGTGAAATACAAAAAAAGTTTAAAGAAGCACATATACATGTACAAGATACGTATCAAAATATAATACGTGTATGCACAGAAATATGGCATATGAAATTATATTTAGGATTCTATTTTTCGAATTTCTGCGTGCTATAGATCATTCACAGTAGATTTGCACGAAAACCACATGAAATATTTATCATTGTAATATGATTAACATTATTAATAATGTGCTTTTAAAATTATGATATTTAATAGTTTTCGTTTCCAGTTGAAGTAGTTCTATAAAATAAAATTAAATCACTAATTCTGTTTATAATATAATAGGATATGTATTACGCATATAATACAACAAGAAGAAAACAAGGAGATTTTTTTTAATTAATTAAATGAAACTACGTTAGCAGTATACATGTTTATATTCTCCAATTATTTTACAAGATAATTTTAACATCGGAAGATGTTATTACATCAATTTTTGTGTTATTTCATAATTTAAAAATATAGATGAGTTCATATATATATATATATAT
>NW_017259206.1:567450-588987 GCF_001594045.1 Atta colombica
ATTACTTGTTAGTGCATATATTACGAATATAATATCTATTATAGTAATGTACATTCTTTATTCTTATCGCTCAAGATTCTCTGCAATATGCTCTCTCGTGCTTGAAACGGAGTCACGTTGCTCAGTTTCGTCACAGCTGAGCGATGGGAGGCGAGCCAGATTCAATGGACTTTTGATCAAGACGAAGGACACGTAGTATTCGTCGTGCGTTACTCCCGCCATGTAATTTCACGGTCGAAAGAGAACGGGGGTACTACGACGTACTCGAAAGAGCGGACGTAGTAGCCTCGCTAGAGAAAGGATAGATTCTTTCTCTCTCTCTCTCTCTCTCTCTCTCTTCCCCCTCTTTCTTCTTTCTTGTATTTTACACTTGAGACAGAGATCAAGCCTGAATTTTGACGATGTCGCCGTCGTCGTCGCACCTGTATAATTATCGACGATTAAAGATGGTTTAATGCTCTCGCGTTTAAAGGGACTTATTTAAATCGAGCCATGCATTTCTTACTATAGCTATGATAAAATGGACTGCTCCACTTCTTTTCGTAAAAAAAAAGGAAACTCTAACGGTTCTCTGAATCTCTTGCGATTATTCGTAGGTATATGCCAACAACTACGTTACTATAATAATACACGCGTCACGTCTGATATTCTAACGGTACACGTTGTGGAGAACTATGAGAGATAAATAACGCGAACAATTTCAACACTTTCACATAAATATATTCGTAAATGTTTATTTATTACATACTAATGTATTCGTTACATTGACGTAAATGAACATTTATATGTCTTAGATTAAACTTCTTCTTTTGATATAATTGAAATTGCATTGATATTTACGTCAGATGATTTTAGTCCGAAATAATTGCAATACTTAATTTTTTTAATAACCAGAAAAATAACGAGCTGATCAGAATTTCATAACACCTACAGATTGTTCATGTAGATTATTCATGTTCTTCTCTTTTTATCGCACCTTTCGCTTGAATAGTATTAATTGCGAGATGTTAATCGACATCTGTCTCGTTTTCATTGCAGAGGTGGGAGCAGCTGGTCGTTTCGAAGCTGAAGTGGGAACTATCCGCGGTGACGCCCGGAGACTTCCTAATGCACATCCTCAGCAGATTGTCGATGCCGCACACCTGTGACACTGTGATGGTCCGGAGGCACGCACAGACCTTCATCGCTCTCAGCGCCAGAGGTGAGAACAACAGATTAATATACTATCGAGAGAATTAATAGAATTTAATAACAGGTCGATAATAACAGCAGGGAATTACAATTCTTATCAGCGTTACTGTTATATTAATGAAGAAGCATCTTCCAGTCTTTCTTCATTCGTATTTCTTTCTATTCGAGTTCAGAGTAATTCTCATTTCTAAATATCGGAACGGTCATCACAAATATGTTTAATATTCATTTCTATCGATTTCTATAGATTAAACCTTAATCTCGGTTTATTTACTTCTTTATCTTTTATCAATTTTTTTACCTCTATAAATGCTTAAAAAGATTCTAGAAAAGAATTCTAGAAAAAGATAAAAAATAAGTTAAACAGAGAGATAATATATAGGTAGAGCGTAAGTGAGAACACGAGGCAAGTGCCTTCTCTAACAAAAATGTGCTCTTTATACGCCATTGTTGCACGTTATCATATATGATACGCGGGGCGATTAACAATCGGCGATTAACAATCGTGCGTCGTTAACATATCTATGTATTAATGAATTTACGCCCCAACGTGCGTCGTAGAGCGTACATCGATAGCGGAAACTATCACGTAACAGTCACGAATAGCTTTCTTTTTACTTTCCCTCTTTCTTGCTCTCTTTCTTTGTCTTTATTAAATAGGTCACGCATATACATACAGACGAAGTCGCCAATAAGGCGCGCCAATAAGTGGAAATGCGCACTTAGGAGGATAATCCGTTATTATGGTTATTTGCACTTCCGTCTGTTCATACTCATTAGTTCCGAAGGAGGAGAGGAAGACCCTGCGCGCGTCCTATAAAAATAAGTATAAGTTTTTCCGTACGATGACATGTGTTATCTATTTTTACTATTGTTCGGTCATCGTTGCGTCGTAAAACCTGGTTCCGACGGTTCTGTAATATTTGTGCTAAGAAAATAGATTATACTTCTACTAAATGTAGTATATATTTGATTCTAATAGCCAATAAATATATAAATTTATATAAATATATTATTTAAAAAATTTTATAACATATATATTATTATAAAATAATATATACTATATTATAATATATATTACAATTACAATGTTATAATAACGGATAAATATAGGCAACAGTAGTAATAAAATATTGTAAGAATTATCATCGTCGCATGAAGAAATTGTTCCCTTTTTTTGTTCCTTTTTCATTTCGAAGTTTCTTTAAAATAAAAATTTAAAAAGGTCTAAAACAGAATGTGATAAATGCGGAAAATGCTACTTTTCTAGAAAAATTTCGATATTCTGCGCCCCTGTTAGGTACGAGGAATACTTGAAATGTTTTACGTACGTTTAAATGGGCGTTTAAATGCCCAGTCACGTTAGGCGTGAGACTACGGTTTCTCTGGAATCTGGCGTTGGAATTTTACTGCGTTTTCGTTGTCTTCTGCATTTCTAACATCTCTGTCGTACATCACGGCGACTTGCAATTTTTAAATAGAGCGTGTTCAGATTAACTAATTAAATTAAATTCATTTAAAAAGAAACTTACATAAAATTGAAACGACTTGAAGATTTTCTATCTTTGAATTCTATCTTTGCATTTGCGAATTACAATTTTTAACTCGATAATCTATAATATCTTTTCATTTAAAAACAAGCTTAAATAAATCGAGGGATTTGTGTAAAGCTTTATAATTCTATTACTTTTTAAAGCACATGAAATATAACAGAAAATTGAATTACTACCTTTTTAATTCAAAAAATCATTTCTCAAAATATTATGTATGGATTCTTCATGATTCATTTCTATTGTCCTTGATTCGCAACGAGAGAGAAAATCCGTTGGAAAGTACGGGACGAAATAAATAGACTGATAGCGTGAGACTATAAGAAAGATCGAAGATGCGTTTAAATGTCTAGATGCGTCTGTAGACACATCGGTATAACCCGCGTGTCTTTCTCTTCTTCCTCCTCCTCCGATGCTCCGGTCGTTCTTTACGCCTTCCTCTCTCTCTCTCTCTTTCTCGATTCTTCATCCCGCAAGTCCACATCGGTCGATCGCGGTCGGCCGGTTGTTATTACAACCGCGATGGCAAAAAAGCGGTGGCGTGCAGAGAGGACTTTCGTCCTTCGTCGTTGCTCCTGATGCTCGTTTTGGATCGCAGACTCGGCGGGTTCGAGACAGAAAACGAGAAAGAGTAATAGAGGAGGACACATAGGATGAGATCGCGAATTGTTTCTCACGGACCAAACTAGGCAGAGCCGCTCTCGGTACTCCGCGTTTCTTTTTCGAAAGAAAGCGAAACGATAAGCCGTCTTGAATTTTCCGCGAAATCGACAGTCAAGAGAATAAATAATCAACGAAAAATACGTGTATACGAATCCTCAATAACAATTGTGTATTGGATAGCTTGCAGAGTTGCGCAGTGAAATAGATTATAAAACATTAGAAGCTTGTATATAAACCACAGAAAAAATGTTCTAAAATATTCTAAATATTTATCGCTTTTTGTATTAGCGCTTTGTTTTTTATATATTATAGATTGCGCTTTTGAATTAACTTTTCAGAGTTGACAGTGAGTTTATTGAACTCATTCAATTATAAATCTCTTTGTTAAAAATATCGAATTCAATTTTCTCTAAATTACATCTGAAAGTTTAGATTATTCTTATCAAGATATATTTAATATTCATTCTTTTGTATGAATTATCAGAGGTTTCTTAAAATTAGTCAATTTTAAGCAAAATTATAAGGCTTATGATATGTTCTCGTAAGACTTATAAGAACTTACAAGTGCTTATAATTTTATGTAATATATTTACAGACAGTTTCTTACTAGCTATAAGATTTATGAAAAATCGTAGATATTTATGAATAATCGTATATACGCATAGAATTACGATATCAATCATAAATTCTTACAAGTTATACGAGAATAAGTTACACCAGCTTTACAATTCTGTTTAAAATTGACCCATTAATGTATCTTTTAATCAACATAAATTAAATGGGAATCTTGCAGAGTCAGTAATTGTGTCACAAATTATGTTTTGATATTAATTCCGGAAGATTAAACATCTACATTATACCTATATTTATATAACTGTTTCAATGAAAATTATACGATTTTTATATCTTAATCTTATAAGAAAAGAATTTAATTTAGAAAGCGAATGTTTCAAACAAGGAGATTCGGTACGGAAAGAGGATAACCCATTGAAGCTCGGTGCGGCGAGCGTGTAACCGTGAATTATTATTTGTTTACACGGTGGCGACGAATACGGTCGCATCGTCAAGAGCGACGGGAAGTGACGATACGGCGCGAGGTGTATAGCTTTGATTATGTAAGCTAAACACTCTCGCGGGGATTAAGTTTCGGTATGCACAAGTACTGGTGCAACGCGATAATTTCGTCTGATGCTCACATTCCATAGCTATCTCCGCACCCTGCGTCTCCTCTCGTACACTCTTCGCGTGTTCTTTATTAAACTGGTCTTACGTGCATGTTGTGCACGCTCTTAATTTCACAGTTAATAATCGCGACATTCTCTCCCCGGACGATTTCATTACCGATCAGCTACGATCGTCTCAAAGCATAACACGAACATTGACACATCAGACACGTTTGTATTTCTAAGATAACGTGTGTAGTTTTCTGACAAATCTTATCTAATACAGATTATTTTATGTAAGTTTATCGAACATAAATACTTTCTTTACATTAAAATTGTATAAATTTATTCTCGAACACTTTCAGCAACTTTCATAACTAACTGAGTATAGTTATTCTTTAGAAATTGCTAGAATGATATTCAAGCTTAGAATAAAATGGTGAAATTATCAACCAATTTTGAAATCGTTCCAACAAAATAGATGATAGTTCCGTTAGTCTATTTCTGATAAGACAGAGAACGCTTTACATAGTAATTGTAAACATTGGTTATACGTGTGTAGTGTTTAATAGATCTGTTTTTTATTCTTGCATTAGATTACATTAGAACTTTCTTTTCCGTTTTAATCAAATATCTAACATGTATCTATTTTATTTTAATCTCTAAAAATATATTTCAGCTATAGAAAACAAACCTTATGTATATAATAATTTATTTTGTTATTCAAAACTTTTCCAATTATTTTTATGAAAATTTACGAGTATTATATAAAACAAATATTATATAAAAACTGCATTACTGTAACTATTTTATCTTAGCAGCTCATATGGACATAGATAAAAATATATGAATAAACTTTAGAATGATAATTTTTATTCACGTCTTTTTAAAATCTTGAATCTGAACTCTAATATCATACCTTAATTTTATTATTTAAATTTCAATATTAATTAATATTATATTTTAAATCCATTTAAATACATAAATCTTTCGTCCTTGGAATACACATGCTCCGATTTAAGAAACATAATGTAGGTGATTTTTGTTCCTTTTTGCAACTTGGAATCAGGATCATTAAGAATGTATCAGTAATAACTTTACAACACTATGAAAATCGTAGAATACCATTAAAACGGCCCGATCAAGAAGACCCTCGCAGATGTTAACGATATCCATCGAGGATCCGTCGAGGATCGTTTGTGTTCACGTTGAAACATTAGAACTTTCTTCCTGAAGAAACGAAAGTAACATCTTACTGGACAAAGGGTCCATCACGTGCTCTCTACGTTCCGCCCGTTCTCGCCTCATAAATCTGTCACATAATTTCGAGGACTATCCAAGAAGTCTCTACGAAAGTGGTTTTCTTCTCTTCATTGTTTGCTAACCATAACTGGAGTAAATAACGAAGAATGTACTTAAGCGAGATAAATGCTCGTGAAGAAAATTATCCTTAAAAAAGATGTACCAAAAGTCAATTTTAGACAGAAAATCATTATTAATATTACATATCAAATATTAATAAGGTAACTACGCCCAATAATGGTATATCTATTTGATGTTTATAGATAAATATATGTTGAAAATATCTCATATTTTCAATTAATGTTCAAAATGTTTATTATTTTGAATTTGACATCCGTTTTCGATGTTAAACTCAACAAAAATTACAACTTAGATAGACCATATTGGATAAAGTTATTATTTATTCAAATATCAATCAACAAAAGACTTCGTTTTCTTTCATGCAATGCACTCACTTTTTTCTTGATTTTTCTATAATTATGCTACATATTATTGTCATGTACAATTTTGCTTGCTTTATTATAAACAAAGTGATATCACGTGAATTCTAAATGTACGTGAAAGAAATTTATAGGAAACGTACGTTCAGTATAAATCTTTCATATGAGCACGTTTTTAATGAATAATTTTGTTTTGCAGAGTACAAGTTCTCCATGTACACGCCGAGCATGATTGCAGCCGCAAGTGTAGCGGCAGCGTTACACGGTTTGGATTGGACCGGGAAGAGTGGCTACGGACTAGCTGGTCTCCTGGACGAGCTCACCCGCATCACGGCCATCGAACAGGTGAGTAACGTGCGTATCAGAAGTGTGCGTGCGTGCGTGTGTGCGTGTGCGTGCGTGCGTGCGTGCGTGCGTGCGTGCGTGCGTGCGTGTGTGTGTGTGTGTGTGTGTGTGTGTGTGTGTGTGTGTGTGTGTGTGTTGGTTGCAGAATAAAGCGAAGAAGATTACGAATTATGCTCCTTTCCCATACAGAATTTGCAGTAATATTGCTGCAAATTCTCTGCAATATTACTGCAAATTCTGTATGGGAAAGGAGCATAATTCGTACTTGTGTAATACGTATAATACGTATTTGTGCTGTAAGGGTTGTGCTGTAAGCGTAGTTGTAGCTGTAAAAATTGATCAATCATATTCGAATATTCTCCTCATTTGATTGTGATTGGTGAACTCTCACAACTAGAACCATTTACAACTACGCTTTGCAATTGTAGAATAGGCTTTACGCACTTTAGAACGAGCGCAACGATGAAATTTTCAAGTTTTACAATCGGGTAAGGAGAGGAGGTCATGATGCGCGTCGCCGATGTCTGGCATTCGGACTCGTCGAAGAGACACAAAATCGGCAAGAAACGCTGGAACTTGCCCTTCGCAAGTCTCGACTGGTTGAGACAGACCTCGCGGGGCGCAAAAAGCGCGACGGGAAGTGCGCGGGAAGGGTACAGCAGGTGTCAGGCATATGTTTGCGGGAAGGAAAAAAATGAGGACCCGGAGTGTCTGCGCCGAGCACACTGCGGGCCCCGTATGCTTGTCGTCGAAGACGATGGCGACGAGGTCGCCGTTCAGTCTCTTTTCCTTTTTCCCTTTCCTTTTCTCCTTCCTTTCCTTTCTTTCTTCCTTTTTTTCTTTCTCTATGTACGTTTAACACAAACAAACCGCGCGAATGAATGGAGCTCTGCATGGGGTCCGTGACCCGTAAGCGCAATATTTTCAACGATCAGTTCTCATCTGCCGGTTTGGATCCCAAGAGAGCCAGGAAGATATCGTCCTCGACGACATCCGGTCTTCTTGGACTTTCATTCATGACTTCAAACTATACAGACTACTTTTGGATCTTTAAGTCCGAAAGGATTAACGCCTAACATCTTAACCTGCTTCATCGTATAAGTTAAAAGTTAGAATTTGATCTACAATATGATTCATACTGGACGCGCGAGAATGAACGAAAGAAAAACGAATTAAACGCAGTAAAAAAATGTTCTTAATTTTATTATTCAAAAAAAATAAAAAAATAAAAATAAAAAAGATAAAAATAATTAAATGCTAAATAGAAAAACTTTTAGGAAGCATTTTAGATGATAAAATAATTCTATAAAATGGTTTATTCGTTTACGTTTTTTTTTTTTTATTTATATAACATACAAGATATTTAAACATACAAGATATTTAAAATAAGAAATGCATAGTATATAATTCTAGAATAATTAGAACTGTGTCAGTAAAGTATAATTACAATATTATGAAATTGTTTCCTTGTTCCAGGATTATTTGCAAGGTTGCCTAGAGCAAATCGAAGAGATGATCTCACAGGCCGCTCACGTGAGCACCGAAGTCCCCGGAAACGGAAGCGGGCACCAGACAATGAGTACCGGAGTTCCGAGCGTACCGCAGAGGCCGCTGGGGGACCAGAACAACACGAGTCAGGAGAAAATACTGGAACACGAGAAGGCGGGCACGCCAACAGACGTCAGGGATGTACATTTTTGAAAACCGCAGTAGGGGGACACTTCGTAGGGGCTGACACATCGGTGAGTCTGATGGCCGAGGAAAAGTTACCTTCCAGCGAGGAAGAAATGAAAGAGGATAATGATGATGATGAACAACCAGAGAAGAAGCGGAGGAGAATTGTGGAAGAACGGCAGGATATTCTGGAAGCGAAATGTAACACGGAATCAGCTGATCGTCATTCGGAGCAAAAAACTTCATTCGAAGAATCTCGAACTTGATAAATCGTTAATTGCGTTTAAAAATTATGACGCAAATTGTAACCGGGGATATGCGTAGAACGCACATTTTGAATCATGAATATAAGGTTTATTTCGATATAACAAAAAAATTGACAGGACGTATATGCAAGAGAGAATGTTTACATTCTTGAATTTATTTTGAAGATTACACATGCACTATATTATTGGGTTAGAGAAAAAATCCTTTTATATATAGCATAATTGAAACAATTTTTTAATTATTTACAAATCTTTTAATTAAACTAAATATATGCCGTTTTGATCGATGATCTTTTGCCATTTTTCGGGTAGAGTCATTATTTCATCGGTGTAGAACTTCTGTGATTTCTCAGTAAAAAAACCGAGATAACTT
This sequence comes from Atta colombica, assembly GCF_001594045.1. Lineage (NCBI taxonomy): Eukaryota > Metazoa > Arthropoda > Insecta > Hymenoptera > Formicidae > Atta > Atta colombica. The sequence continues at coordinate 576,418 of NW_017259206.1, forward strand.
ATAAAAAGAGACTTTTTCCTTAACCCAATATATTTTAGATCAACTAAAACAACGAAGTTTTTAATTTTTTCTATAGTTACATTCGGTTATATATTATCTTATATATATTATATAATTTATTGGGCGTATACGTTCATTGTTTATCGGTGATATATTTTTCACACTTTAATCGTATTTTAAAAGTTTATTTTCCACAATCGCTTCAACTTTGCCAGATTAACAAACTGCAAATCGGCAAGTCGAAGAAGAATTGATTCATCATTTTTTTCTGATTAATTTCCAATCGAAGAACGATCGATTCGAGATTATTAAACAAATATTCGTTTTAATCGCGAAATCATTGTTTGAGATATGAACCAGAAAAATGGATGAGAATAAACAAAAAAAATTAAAACATGATTAAAAACATTCTCGAGAAAATGCGAAGAAAAGGTTGAGAATCACTGAGCGAGAGAGATCCATTTGTGTCTGAATCCGCGTGTGTCGCCCGTAAAAGAAGAAATAAGGAAAGAAAGAGAGAAAAGAGTGCAAAAATTAGGAAGGCGTGCTGTTTGGGGGAAGGCAATGCAATACGCTTTACGCATTTGTAATTTCGTAATAGAAATACACTTAATTTTTAGGTGATGAGAACAAGAAACTACTGAAAAAAAAGACGAAAGAGTATAATGATATAAGTTGAAGGGGAACTCGTTCTCCGTGTGCGAGCATTAAAAAGAAAAAAAAATCATTTAGTCATATCCAGAGTCATTTAACGTTTTGTACATATATAAGCATATAGGCATACGAATAAATGAATATATATATTATATCGAAAAAATATATATATATATATCTATATATACATGTGTAAACTGATGAAAGAGAAAGGGAGAAAAACAAAGAGAATACACGATAAAAGCAATCAATAGAAAACAGGGAATATTTGGACCGTATTGCTTATGATATTGAATTATATGATGTTTAATATAAATTAAATAAATAACCTAGAATCGAATAATACAATTTACTTAAAAAAAGCACTGACTTCTGAAATTATCTGATAATCAAAGGATCGCTTTGTTCTTTCATTTCTACCGAGCCTCTTGTAGGAAAAAAAGAGATATGTAAAGAATATATGCAGATATGTTTTAATAGCCAAAGTATTCGTTTTTTTTTTTCTAATACAAAACGAACAAAATCTGTGATGTATAATGTGAAACAGATTGTAGTCTCTTGGAATTTTTTATCACGCGATACGGTCTGATTGCTTTCTAGTTTTGTAGAGTTTCACACTCCGACTAAGATTTATCCAAATGATGAGCGAGACGCGAATCTTTATGCCTGAAAAATTACGACCGTTCGCTTGTCCCGCTCGGTTCCTAAGAAGGGTTGCGCCAACCCCTCCCGCGTGTGTGTGTGTGTGTGTGTGTGTGTGTGTGTGTGTGTGTGTGTGTGTGTGTGTGTGTGTGTGTGTGACGTAATGCAAAATGTAAGAAGAGTGATTCGCGAAATGTATGCGTGTGTCGTCGTTACTGCTATGTGTATATGTGTGTATGTGCGCGTGTGCGAAAGGGGCGAGAGTGAAAGAAAACGAAGGAGAGAGAAGAATTAATAAGAGAGAAACAATCGAGCGAAAAACCAAAAAAAAGAAACTGACTTCCTCCCCCTTTCGAGAAAATGTCATCGATATATTATAATTCATAGTACATATATTTCAAGATCCATCGTTTTTGAGGACGTATTGAACATCTGTATATACGTATAGATAGGATAGATGTTTAAGATTTAATGTTATAGATAGTTTAAAGGGAAAAAAAGAAAAAAATAAGGCAAAGCGATGATAAATGGATAAAAGCAAACGATATTTTGAGAAACGAATTACAATTTGATGTCCTGAAAAAAATTTCGTCGAAAACTGCGATGAAAGGCAATCGAAGTCTAACAGTTTCTTTGCTGCGTCGACTACATATCGTTTAGAAGAATAAGCGAAACCTTTTTAGGCTCCTGTAAAAAAATAACTTCGCTGAGACGAACTCGCATTGTTTAATTCTCAAATTATTTTTACACGATATAAATAATCCTGATCGTGCGATATCGTCACACAGTGATACTTTTTACGATTCTAGATATTGTTCAAAACGATGTAACGAAATCAACGATTATCGTGCGATTATTATGCGTGTTGAGGAAAGACAGATCGATAGCCAAAAAAGTGGAGCTAGTACTTAACGAGAGTCTCGGAGATCTCACGGAGCCGGGATTGGACGAGAACTTCATCGTTTGTGCCCGTGAAAATCTTCGCGATTGCGTCCATGAGCGAGAGTTTCGAGAACGGGACGTTCTGATGCTCTTTTTCGAAGCTTTTGAGATCGCTCGATTTCGCGTGGACAGAATTGTTCTATGTTTCCTACGTATCCTACGTCTGCGTCGTGCAGTTCTCCATGCATGTGAGAGTCGCGAGTCGGCTCGAGCAGAAACGCAAATGATGTGCGTATGCCTATACTGTAACATTGAAGAAAAGCGGGCGAAAAACAGAATGTATAGTGTAGCTATAAGGTCTCTCGCTGGACGAGTCGATTGAGTCGACTCGAGCGGAGACACGAAAAACGTGGACGATAAGATCCATGTTGCGCAATTCTATAACTTCCAGACGATTCGCGAATCGATCTAGATTGTCTGGATGCATGTGAATGCATAAATCGACTCGAAAACGAAAAGAGAATAGAGACTCTAAAAGACTATGGAGATCGTTGGAGTTCATGCGTGAATTTGAGATTGGAAGATAGATAGTGCCCAACGTGCCACGAAGCTAATTAGGAAGCTAATTAGTTGTATAACGTCAATTTAACCAAATCCTAGTACAATGTAACCGGAGTCGAGTAATACAAAGATATCATGAGAGATCTGCGCGGATGATCTTACTCTTTTCATTTTTTTTTCTTCCGCCTAGTTCTTGTTTTTGGTACTCTGCGCATGAGTACCATCAAACGTTGACGCACAGCTTTCTCCGAATTTGAGGTTAGCATTGTCGTAAACGGACGCAATTAATCGATTTTAATTTGATAAGAAGAAATCTATTCCCATTGTAAAATGAAAATAGATAATACAATTTGAAGAAGATACATTGTATAGTTTTTTATTCAGTTCTTTTTGTAAAATATTGTTGCACATGAAGAAATATGTGATTACTTATTTCCATATCAAAAAGATGCTTTGGCTTAAAAATAATATTTATAACAAATAAATAAATGTGTGTGTGTGTGTGTGTGTGTGTGTGCGTGCGTGCGTGCGTACGTGCGTGCGTGCGTGCGTGTGTGTGTGTGTGTGCGTGCGTGTGTGTGTGTGTGTGTGTGTGTGTGTGTGTGTGTGTGTGTGTGTGTGTGTGTGTGTGTGGTATGTATATATACATACATACATACATACATACATACATACATACATACATATATACATACATATATATGTATACATATAAATTATTTAATCATATAAAAGAAAGAAGAAGGAATAAAAAATTGCGAATACAACTTTCTGGAATTTTTGCAAAAATGAGATTTTTCTTTTTTCAAATCAAAGAATTCGTCAATATTGCGGACAATTATTTATTATTATTTAAAGATTATTAATTGCGAAATTGTACATTTAAGAGAACAATGGGAATAGTGTTCTACTTCTTATTGCATTCGTATGTGTGTACATAAATGTAACTAATGTAATGCAAAGTGTGTTAAGAAACGATATATTCGTTTACTATACGCGTAGATTTATTATTGCGCGTCGAGTTTTGCTCGAGCCGAGATGTAATCTCGCGTAATCCGTCATAGGTTCCTAACGAGAGACGGTGGGATTGTCTGATCGCGAAGGAAAAAATGCGGGACACGAGCTTGATGCGTGTGTTTAGCATTATGAGATGTATATAAAAGCGATATATAACGCTGTAGAGAAAGACCGAGTTATGGAGCATTGTGTAATTCAATCCATTTTTTCTATCAACTAATCTCATTAACTTCATTTAAATAAAATCCATAATTTTTTTATTTGGTAAAAATATGGCGATACTGGAAAAAAATACGACGTGAGTCCATTGTCCAAAACTGACGAAATTAGCGATATTTCCGAAAAGTTGAATTGAGGACAGGAGAATAGTAATGAAAAATAGAGAGTGAAAAAAATTAATCATGGAGTTCGATGTAGATAAAAACGATAGTGAAACAGCAGATTAAGTTTCCTTTTTTTTTATTTTTATAAGGACGAGAAGATTGTCTGGGGAAAAAACTCGAGATCGAGCTTCTCAATAAAATAAGGAAGTATAACGTCCATGTATGATATGCGATCATGCACGGAAACCATACTCCATAATCGGTGATTCATTTTGTGTTTATAATTATAAATATGTAGACATAAATACACATATACAACTCGGTTAAATACGTGTACATTTTCCCACATATTTTCACGAAACTTTTCACTGATCTGTCAAGTGTCGAATGGTTTTTTTTGTTTGTCTCTTCTTCGTTTTTTTTATTATTAATAGCGCAATAGGAAATACCACACTGATATACCTCAAAACACTTCGCCCAAAATATTCATCGAATATTGTATCTGATCTACCGTACTTTTTACCGAGTCAGAGAAAAACGAAACATTTAATAATTGCGTTATTTTTAAAGTTAGCACGTAAATTACTTGTTTTAATGCATAGATGAGAATTGTACTATGTAAAATGGTCTGACGTCTGTGTACATACCTTATGCATATTCGCGGCATCGCAATCGATTGAAAATAAAGCATCGGTATTTTATACTAGTGTTCCCTGTACTTTTTTTACTCAATTTTTCCCCCATCTTACCTACACAATTTATATTTCCTATTTATATTTTCTTCATTAAAATAAAAAAATCGCTGAATATAGTTTTTTCTGAAGTTTGTGTATTTTATTGAGCTTAAATAATATCAAATTAAAATTGTAAATATTTCTAAATTAAAATAATAAATATTTTTAGATATTTTAATTCTTGCTTATATATAACAAATAAACAAAAATGAAATAGCTACATTAATTCTCAAATTAATTAAAATATGAAGTATATATATTTTATTCTTAAATAATTTTTTAATTAAAAGAAAGACATTCTAATTTAGTGTTTTTTCTCTCTTATATATATAAAAAATTACAAATTTCAAAAAACAGATTAGAAGTATCTCAGAAAAGTTCAAAAAATTGCTATAAAGTATGTCAAAATATACTTTTAAGAAAGACACCAATAGTTTTAGTATATATATATATATATGAATAGTTATGAATGTGAACATATAATGCAGTGCATAAATGTTTACATTTAACATTAAAACCAATATTCATCTCCATTATATTGCATCTTTTATTTAGATATTTAAATGTAAATGAAAGATTTATTGTATATAACATGTCATTAGAATATTATTATGAAACTGCAAATAATTATTGAATATAATTTCATGAACATGTGCTTTCGTTGCAATATTTAAAACGTAAATGCTACCAAGACATTAAGATATATAATCAGTGATATTCGTATACTTATTAAGCATAATAAACGTCTTGAATTATCATTAATTTGAAATAAATTCTGCAGAAAGATGAGCTTGCATCATAGTTTATGCACTTATAACAAATATTTCATCTATAGATTACCAAGTTGTACTTAATAAATTCTAATTCTTTTCCACGTTTTGGTTTATATTGAGCCATTATCTTCAGTGCTAAAATGAAATAATAACTTATGTAAATAAAGAACATTAAAATTTGGAATGTAATCACAGTTCTTGATACTTTTTGATATTCATTTTTGAAACATGAAGAATACAAATTAACTGTGATCAATGAGATTAATAATTACATTAAGTGATCTTGAAATCATCTCTTAAGGAACTCAGGAATGCACAATGTTTTACGGAAAATAATGAAAATTTCCAATAATTAGAAACTGATAAATTTTTTGCGTAATTTATTTTATTATTACACATATAATATTATTACACATGCAGTCATAAATTTTCAATAATTCGTATGTACGAGAGAATAATAAGAAAGAAATTTAACTCATGTTTATATCAGAGAAAGTATATCTTCTAAGTTTGGATCGTTTGGTACTATCTCTGAAATTATGTCCTTAGCTTTCTGACGATATTGTGCAAAACTGGGAGCAAATTTAAATTGATCTCCTTCCAGTATCACAATGTTATATCTTCTGCATAAGAGCAATTTCATCTCATTAGGAATCCTCGAGTTGTAATAAAATGATACAATATGTATATAGAGTACGATTAATGGAATATTCCAAGTCATGTGAGGTTGACATGTTTTATGCATTAAAAGAAATATAACCATGAGTATTGCAAGCGGAGGATCATTTAACATAGGCAAAATCGAAACAATCAAAGGTGCATAAATCATTACAGGTAGATTAAAATCAGGGAGCAAATTAGAAATATCAGAAAAATTCGCAAAATTATTATAAAGTATATCATAATATATACTCAAGAAAGACGCCGATATATTCATAAATGTAATTCCATATGATTCATGATGTAATCCATAAGCATCTACGTTGTACTTGCTTATCATTAAGATCATCATAGCCTTTATTACTTTATATTTTTTATTTAGGTGATTAAATGCAATTAAAAAATGTTGTATATAACATATCATTAGGATATCATTGCGAAACTGCATATGATTATTGAGTGTAACTTCGTGAATATGTACGTCCTCCGTGCGATACTTAAATGTAAATGCTATCAAGGCATTAGGATGTTTGTTAATCAGACATGTGATATTTATATATCTATCAAACATATATTTAATAATGTGTCTTGGACTATTGTCAATTTGAGGGAAATTCTGCAGAAAAAGGAGCTCGCAGAGATTGTTTGTGCATTTTTGACGCATATTAAGATATTCTACTAATATCTCGATCTCATCCAAATCTTCAGTTATATCTATAACAGAGGCAGATAGTCGCATCGTCATAATTTTATCAAATGCTCAAGTTTCGTATCAAGTAGTCACTTATAAAGGCTTAGCGTATGTGTTCTACAGTCACCGTAAAATTTTTTCTACTTATTAAGTACAATAATTGAGTTTTTCGAATTATCCACCTTGTATGTCTTGTTCAGCTTCTTAGAGTATTAACCTTATTTAACTTTGATAAGTTTGCCGTATCACTTTCTGTTTTCTTAAATATGTTCCTTTTATGGGAAGAAACTATTATCTTAATGCCGATTCGACAGCAATCTATTTTACGCTGTAAAACAACAAAATATAAAATTGTATAAATTTCTGAAAAAAAATCAATACTCCATTACATAATGTTGTACATGTAAAAGTACCGTTTTCAATTACGTTTACAAGAAGTGGAACTTAAGGAGATCCTAAAACTGTTTGTATTACCGATTCACACAGTAGGACTTACTAATCTGAACGTGTCACATTAACATATATATTACTACATCAATATTGCACGCACACATACATATAAATTTTCTTACTAATTAATCTTTTATATAGATATCTAAGCCTATTTCTAAGAACACGTTATTTGTTCATGTAATCCAAACCAAGTTGTTTTATACACATATATCAACGTATAAAATTTATATATAAAGCAAATATTATTATTATTAATTAATCGATGTTAGAAGCCAATAACAAAACTATAATTTTTAAACTTTTTTTGTTTTTATCATAAAGACATTTATGATAAAGTTTTTATCATAAAGATATTTATTACCGTAAAATTACCGTCTTTTCATTCTCTACTTATGTCAGATCGACGTCGATTCGATGTTTATTAGATCAGGTCCAATAGATTCGGGACTCTATCTGGAGGTCAAATGAACGTAATTTCGACTAATTTTGCTGCTTGGGTATACATATATAATTTTCTTTTACTATGCATGATGGGTCGTTTGTATGTGGCTTAATTTCTATAATTTTTATAAATATACAAAAATTATGAATAAATTCTTATATATTTTAACATCTTTAAAAAATATTTATGCAGTATATTTAAAAAGAAGGAAAGGATAAAAAGAATTATTTAGCCAAGTGCAATATTTCGAAGAAAAGAAACAAGATATGAATGACTCATCGTGAATATTCTAAGAGTAAAATTATATTATAATAAAAAAATAATATTGTTTGTAATCTGCATTATATACATATATTTAATTTGAGATATGACATAGAAAAAATTTTATTTTAAGAAATTAAATATACTGTAAACATTATATCATATAATCTTTTTTCACAAGGATATTGACATAGAATTTCACGTGATTTCATTATCATGCTATAATTAATCTATATATGATACAATGAAAAAAAGTGTCGTGAACGCGTGATTTAAACAACCAATCAGACTGTTAGAGACTCCTACAATAAAAAGAATAAGGAACAGAGAATAAAGAATAAGAATTTCAACCTATCAGAAACTGTGTATTCCACAATACATAATTTCTGATAGGTTGAAATTATTCTCTGTTCTCTGTTCCTTTTATTATGCGGAGCCTCTTAATGTTTCTCTGTTTTCTATAATAATAGAAAACAGAAATATTATTACATGTTTCGGCTCTTAGATTGAGTCATCTTTAAATATCATCATCTTTATACTTAAAATTAATTGTCATCGTTAAAGAAATAAAAAACATGATATAATGATCTAATTTTAAGAAGTATGAAGATGATGATATCTGAATGGCTCAATCTAAACATAATAATTTCTGTTTTCATAATAATTTCTTTCTGTTTTTTTTTATGTATGTATTTAACTCTTAATAATTTTTATACGTTTATATTTTAAAGAATTGACTCTCATTTACCTTTATTTTTTATTAATATATACATTTCTGAGTTTCGAATAGTATAAAAGTAAATACACAAAAATGTAGAATTAAAAAAAGAATTATTTCAATATAATAAATAGTATAAATTTTATAACCTTTGTTAGTCTTCGGAGATTGCTCGGCTGGGAGCAATCCCGAACTCTTGTTATAATTCCTCTCATTGTCTAGGATTTCCACCTTATTTTTCTCAATTGAAATTATGATGTGTCACCTCCTATGTTTAAATAGTAGAGAGTTTATCGGTTTAGACAACATCAGTAGCATTCTTTTTTTGTGGAAAGCATTTTCCACATTTTTGGACAAAACTAGTCTGTAAAGTTCAGTAGAGACTTCAAATAGAATGTCTATTACAACAAGATCTAAAATCCAGCATCTGAGAAATATTCGGTTAAGAAATGCTTGTGGAATTTCGAGCTATGTAAATATGTGTCACATCAGAAAGATTTATTCGATTTATATTGTTGCGTCCAGCGGACTCCCATGACTCTTTTCTTTCCTGGAGATCTGGAATAAAGAGACAACTGTAAATAACAAACAAGTTGAGCGTTATAGCTTAAAGAAGACTAAAATTTTCTTTTCTCACAAAAACTAAAACGAAGAATCCAGTATCTTCACGTAAATGTTGCTCTGAGATAAACTAAAAATCGATGCACATACACAAATGGCGAGAAAGGACATCGAGTTTGTGCCCCTCGGATACTGCGGCTAAAATAATAATAAATATATCATTGAAAGCATAAGACCGGCGCCAAGATACTTTTTAATGGTCAAATCATGAATGATTCTCACGAGTCCGTGATCACAAAATCTAATGCCCTATTCATAGTCTTGTATTTAAGGCTTTCATATTTATCTTTAAATGCTCAGCAGTCAATGAAATAATAATAGTATAGTATCTAAAGATAAATTTAAGAAAGCCTTAAATACAAGGCCTGACTATGAATACGAGTGTAAAAAGCGACGTTCAAAGGTAGATTCTGAGTGATCTCATGCCGACGCTGCATGTGCGCTTTCTTGACACACGTGCGTTTTCCCATAAATATTAAGGTCATAAAATTAAGGATAACACTTTCCCACACTATAGACTCTGGTCAACATCCTTCCTTCCCTAAAATCTTGACCAATCCGAAAGCAAAGAAAAATCCTAATAGTTAATAAAACCTATTCCATTAATCCGAATTTGCGTAATCGGGGATGATTAGTATAAAAACCACAGTTCCGTGGCTCTCAGTGCGATTTTTCTTTGAGTTTTTGGAAGCTATAATTGTGTCGGGAACTTTGAAAAAGGCTTCTCGAAGTCTTTTTCTCCAGTAGAGTCAGTGCAATCTAGTAAAACTATACTTCATCAACTTAAGACCAATAACTGACTGGGGAAATTGACGAAGTGCTGGCGGCTAGCATCTCACAGTTAACGGCATTCTCTCCGACGGTCCCTCGGGCACTCTATATATCGCAACCGCCAAGTAGTAAGTTTTTGATTTCAGTGCAATACACTGGGTGGACTCTCCTCTTCTTGTATGATTCCTCTTTAAAAACGACCAAATTTTTGTGCGTTCACGCAATTTTTCCGTCTCTCGTCATCACCTAGAAGGGACTAACAACGCGCACCGATTTACCGCCCATGTCTGCTTTAACATCGCGGAAAATTCTCGAGAACAATCTCCGCTAATTCAGGCATCGATCCAATAACAGACTCCGATTGTTTAGCCTCCAGCTTCGAGTCTATCGCCGCTACTAGAAATTTCTTATTCCCCTGTCTCCGATCTATTCCTTTTTCGATAACCTTTTCATATCCAATCCTATCCCTGTTTCACATCCGATATCATCATTAATTGAAGAATTTCCCGTCTCGCATACCCCCTCAATTCCCCCTGTTCAAATTGACGCTTACTCTCCCGCTAATCCTCTTTTCTTTCATACCCATCAATATGATACCCATCAATTGGAATATATGTCCTACTTTATTCCTTCCACTAACCACCGGATGATAGTTAGCATCGCAGGATCCATTTTCCTTTTTTTCAGTTCCCATATTCATTCCTATCGATCCTCTTTCCCTCCAACTATATGAATGTACACAAATTTAATTTTCCTCTTTCTTTCCAAACTCTCCGCACTCAAAATAATGCCAGTATTACACACAACTTTCTTTCCACTCACACATACACAAATCGTACGCTAATACATTTTAGAATAGAGAACCAAAGGATTGTAATTTATACTTAAGAAAAATGTATTGCTAAATATTTCTTTATTATAGTACTATTAAACTTATCTAACTCTCGTTTGTTAATTTAAAAAATCTCTCCTTTGTAAGCTCTCCTACGGTTGCACTTTATCCTCTTCCCGATCACTTTGATTAAGTTCCATGATCGAAAGCTAGGGACGTACCAACTGGCACATCTGGCATTAAAGTGCATCTTCGCACATTGATCCAGCTTGAGTCCTTTAAATTAAAACTACGTTCGACTCGTATGTCCGTTTAGCAAAGTATGAGTTGAGATTTCCTTCGTCCTCTATTCGATTCCCGGTTCATTAGGAGTCTCAGGACGAAGTGCTTCCCGATTTACGTCGGTCCTTCCCCACAGTTGCGGTCTGGAGTCTGGACACGACTAAATCGGTCTAATAATTCGGTTTCTGTTGCGTTCACCCTCTCAACTCCATGCATGCGGAGCTTGGACATAACAGTTCCAATTCGTATTAAAAAAGTGAGAAAGATATAAAAATTATATAGAAATTCTGAAAAATTATATGAAAAATTCTGAAAAAAATTTTCATCAGGAATGAATTTGCTACTCATTTTTGTTAGCAGTAAATAAATTTCCATTGCTACAGATTTAAAATGTATACAAGATTTTCTAAAATCTTATAAATTGACATCTGATTCATTGACATTTGATAAAGTTATTTGTCAGAAATATATAAAATGTTACAATCCAAATGCTTTGCTTCAACTAAATTATTTTATCATCAACCAAGAATTTTTTTGTCCATATTCAAACAAAAAATTAATTATTGCGAAAAATATTATCTCAGCCAGGATTCGCAATAAATTTCTTACTTTCTTTCTTTCCTTCTTTCTAATTTAATTTAAGGAGCGGGGGGATTATTATTAGTGTTTCAGAATAATTGTGTTGAAATCGAATATTATCGACTCGCAATTATATCTGGAATAAATTGATTTAATAAAAGAATATGTAATGTATTATTTTTAACATCCAAAATTTGACCGGTCTTGGCGTTTGTATTTGATGTATACGGTTGTGCTTAAAATTTTTAATATGTTAATTAATTCAATTAAATGATTCATTCTGAATCTTCACTCAGCAATGGCTAGGGATGATTTTTCAAGAGCAAAATGTAAAGTAATAAATTAAGTTCATTGTAAATCAGCAACATTGCAAGCAACAAAATCAAAGAAATGTAATGAGTTGAAATGTTCGAATAATTTATTGTTTTAAGGTGCTGTTATATGTTAGTTAGGGATCGTTTTTAGGAGTTGAGGGTCAATTGGAAATTGAGCAACAAAAGAGCACTAAATTTCTATAAAATAGAATTTTAAATAAAATTTCTATAAATTTATAGAATTTAAAATAGAATTTCTATAAATTATTCGATTGTGCTGAAATGACTGTGTCAGCTTAATAAATATGTTAAAGTCTCTTAAGTATTCGAAAGACATAATTGTATATATATATATATATA
>NW_017259206.1:589087-590961 GCF_001594045.1 Atta colombica
ACTATTAATTTTTAATTTGACTTTTTTGAAGTCAATCGTCACACATAATGCGAGAGGATAATAAATATATAATTTAGTAATTTTATTTTTTCTATATTGTATAATTGCGTTATTTGTGAACAAAAATAACCAGTTATTCTTTAATAAATATGCTGTGAGAAAGAAAAAATATCAAACATTATGTAAAATAATCAAACTTATTCTTTTTTTTCATTTTCACGTTCTGCTTCGATCTAGAAGAAGAAAATCACATCATCGTTCCATCAATTACAATATATCGGATACTTTTCAGCAAGGACACAGACACAAAACAGTAAATCGTTTCATCTTTGTTTAACGCGGCAAACAAACAAGGATATAATGATTCACTGTGTTACACTGTGTCCTTGCTGGAAAACACTCATTGTAATTATGATAAGAGACAATAATAAATACACTTTATCAAATTCTAATTGATCTGTTTTTTGATTGATTCTGAAAACTTTTAGTCAATTTATTAGTAATATTGTATATTGTCAATTTGATAATTAAGATAAGACTGTCAATTTAAAAATAATTTAAAAATAATTGATTAAAATATTTCTTTTTTTCTTTTTCAGACTAAAATTTTTGGGAAAAATCTATTTTTTTTTCTTGATTTATTTTATTATACACACGTCTTTTTTTCTTGATTAGTTTCTGTATTTCCTTAAATACATTTAGCAATTGGTTAATCAGATTGGATTCATTTTCAAATTTGTTATTTGAAAACGACAATTCATTGTCTTTGTGTTGAATGATCTTCAATGGATTGATTTCCTTTTTATTTCTCTCGAGATAGACTTTCTGCGAGATAGAGTTTCAGGTCTCTTTCTACTTTCCTTTTCGCCTTTTCTACATCGCCCTATAAATTAAAATTTAACGCATTATATGAACATCCTCGCTACAATTTTTTATTTTAGTTCATATCTATGATGAATTAGGAATGTTATAATGCAACTATCAGGAGGCACGATAGTGTCTCAATGTTAAAACAAAACGTAGCGTCATAGCGCGAGAAGTGTCCTTGGTTTGGCAAAACCAATGGTGGAAGGAATAACATGGTGTGTGCAAATGGACGTTTTCTCTCTCTAAATCTCCGCTCTCTTTGTCTATTCATAAGGTTCAAGGGCTACAAATGTGAAACGTTAAACATGGGACAGTATTCATAGCCTGTTTTTATTTTAAAACTCTCTTAAATATTTTATCTCTAAACTCTCTTAAATGTTTTAAGATGTTAGTATAACAGTCCTCGAATTGACTTTCAACATTCTATAATTGTACTAAGACAGTCTTAAATGGAAGAATCGCTTATATATACCGGCCTTTCACGCCGTAAAGTTGGTACTGAAGCTTTCAATTATGTTACTGATCCGGTCAGTAAAAGTGAGTACTTAAATTATAGAATATTTATGATGAAGTATATCATATGTGTGCGTGTGTGTGTGCGTGTGCGTGTGTGTGTGTGTGTGTGTGTGTGTGTGTGTGTGTGTGTGTGTTATGAGATATACCAACATATGATTTATTTAAATTTTCACTTACTCAAGGAGAATTAATACTATTAAGTATTAATTCTCCTTTAATTATTTATAGGCTGTAACTAAAAAAAACTGAAATGTTATACCAAAAATGTACCTACATATACAGCATAGAATTTGCAACAATATCGCTTGCAACATTGTTACATTGTTGCTGCAAATTTTGTTCTATAGGAATATATTCATATATTCAAATAAATAAAATTATTAAAATATTTTGTATTTACTTGAAACATTCATTTAAAATACATATTTCCTATTTTAAGTAAGTTTTCGAAATCTATTTTTTATTTAAAATAAGAAAAGAAATAGACTTCA
>NW_017259206.1:591061-596585 GCF_001594045.1 Atta colombica
TATTTTATATTTTAAATAATTTCTTATGACCTATTTCTTATTTAATATTTTAAATAAGTTTTTGGAATCTATTTTATATTTTTTATTGCAAATAAGTCGTATCAATTATTTTACTAAACTTATGATAAATTGCATTATTTATTTAAGTGTTACAAAAAATTATTATTTTCCAACTATTATTTTTCTCTTAGTCAGTGTTTATCTGTTGTATCAATATATTTATACATTTCTTATTTTACTTTTTGATTAAGATTTATATTGACAATACCTTGATGTACTTTATTCTCTGACGACTCTTCATCGGTATATTTATACATATAATCACATTGACGATAAAAATAATTGCATTACGAGTATTTTAACATCACGCGAAACAGTAAGATCTTTGCGGTCTTTTTATCGGAGTGACGGTTTCCTTGCTTAGCTTTATTAATATATTTCAACTAATTTATAAATTTGATTATTAGAACATCAAGAAATTTCCAACAATCGATCGTTCAACCGTTTGCGAGCAATTTTTCTCGATAAAACATTCGTCTGGCCTCATCTAATAACTGTATATTATTATCCATTTATATTATTGCATTCCTCATTTTAACTATATTACTGCGATGAATCAAATATATCAACTGAAGATATAGCTCAATCGAGAAACTGAAAAACATGTAATAATTATTATTCATATTTAATTTATAGAAAATAATATATTATGAATTAATTTATAATATCGTATGTTATTACAATTGACTCTTTATGTCCTTTCTAATGTAATGCCCTTTCATAATGTTTTATACATTGATACCTTTTTATTATCCTTTTCAAACGTTCTCTTTCAAAGAGTCCTTCTTCAGGATATCTTTGTTCATAGCCTTGTTCATCCGCTTAGTTCAATTTCTCCATTTTTGTTAAATGTTTTTTCATTTCCTTCTTGCACTGATTTTTCATTAAATGTGTCTGTAAAGTAAATCAATATTAATAATTGATGCATTTTTTATTGTAAATATATACATATTAGATATCGTAACATATGTCTTTCTGGTGTTTGCTTATCTGTTCTTGAAATTGTCATAGATTCAACACAATGATGCGCTAGCATTATTTTCATTAGTAAGAAAAATACGACCTGAAATTTTTAGCACACAGATCGTAGTTATTTCAAAGTACCAGGGTTACACACAAAAAATTTTTGAGTTTAGCCTTTATAATTTTCTGGATCTCATTTGCAATTTATTCAGACATGTCGAAAATATTCTCCGAAATACTCTCTTCTTCAATTGATTGAGAAAGGGATATCAAGTATTAATTATAGATATCAAGAAAGAAAATATTTCGAAGAAGATAAGAATAAGTAAGAAAACTCCAAGAAATTATAATGATAAAGGAAACTTTTTAAACAAATTTTGCCAGTATTAATAAGCAAAAATTGCAACAGTTAAATAATTACTGACAATCTTACAACATATTTTAAGGAAGTCATCGTTATAAGGATTCCTTTCAGTGTCTTTCCTTTGATTTTCTGATATAAACCATAAGAAATAGAGAGAAATTATTACACATTAAAGTATGTTATACAACATTCACATATTAAACATTTTGATTTTTAAAATATTTACCTGATGTCATCCTATATGTCATGAAGAGTACTAGCTGAAAAACGGATATTTATTGTTGTATGTTATACGTTTGCAAAGTCTATATATAGTAATGATAATACATATTAATTATACCATTATTTTGCGTAAACATAATACAGACTATATCAGTACTTAGTCAGAAATAGTTCCTCGAAAAGACGTCATTTCAATTGTTTCTGACTGTAGTATAGAATTTTCGATATTTAAATTACATACATGAGTTACTGCTATGACAAACAGTTTTTATCTTAAGTGTACATTCTTCCATGTGTGTAGGGAAACATGAGGTTCTTTTGACCGATATCTTTAATATTTGAAATTATAAAAAAATTTTTTGAATATTTGTAAAAGTAAAAATATATAATTTGTTATATGAGCATCAGAGGTATTTTACAATCGGAGGATTGATCACGGGGGTAATTTTTACAAGGGCTAGATAATTCAGCGGTAATTTAAACGAAATTTTATCCAAGATAATTTTTGATAAATCTTAATAATTTTTAGCATTCTCAGGTAATCTTATGTAATCTAATAGGAAATCCTAAGTAATCTAAGAAGAGAGTAGGCATGAAAGAGATTTTTTTTCAAAATATGAAAAAAAATTTAATCTGGTGTTAAACAAATGTGTAATCGCTTTTTTTTATGTACTTTATCTAGAAGACCCATTTAATAGAAAAATAATATTTAGTCATTATAAGATTTAATCATTTTTCCATCACCAGCATTTTTCATAATCAAGAAATTCAGCTTTTTTAAAATCATATGGTTTTGAAAAAGTTATTACCTGTTTTGAAAGAGCCAAGTATTAAAATATATAAACTTTAATACAAATAAAATCAAAATATCATCTTTTAACAATTGTTGGATTTGTTGGCTAATTTGTATTTACGTTTGTACAGTTTTATTTTTTACTTTTTGTTTAAGAATTATTGTTTCAAAACGAAGTAGCATATCGGTATCAGTGATCTTCCATATATCGTTACAGAGGAAACATGTACATATGCAAATACAACAAAATTAAATATTAAGTCCATTGATAAAATTATCATTCTCAGCTATATGAGCTCATTCTATTTTATAATAATTTAAAAGTTTTAATAATAATTAAATGATAAATAAATTGGGCGATTAGAAATCGCCGCTGTAAGTGGTGTGCATAAGTGACTTGTTCACAATTAAAAGACGCACGTTTCGGTTAACTTCAAATCATCATTAGCGAATATATTTTCATGTGTTGTATTTCAATGAGTGCGTAAATTCCGTTGGCTAATCTCCATACATTTTTCCATAGCTAGTTGGATGGTCTCAAGAAATTAAGATCATAAATATAATATTACAGTCAAACCTCTATAAAAATAACTTATCGGCACCAATCTTCGTAAAAATAAACAAATACGAGAACATGTGCTCGATTACTATATGGGAAATTAACTATGACTTTTACAAAGATTAAAACAAAAACGGAAGTTAATTTTACGGAGGTTCGACTGTAGTTGTAATATGTTGAATAATAAAAAACAGAAAATAAATTGATATAAAGAGTTACCTCAGATATCAACGCATAAAGATGTAACAATAATCCATAAGTAATTAGCATTTAAATGTGTATAATACAAAAATTGGAGTGTGTTATAATAATAAAAAATAAGAGCAATAATGTTGATGGCTATCGCAATAAAATGAAAATTGAACGACTAAAATCAAATTTGTTTATTATTTAATGTGAGTAATCAGTAAAACAATGATAACAAGGATTCAATAGTTCAGTGTCTATTTTTAAATTAATATCGTTATTTTTATATTTATCATTTCGGAGATAATTTGTCTATTATAATTTCGCTCAATATCTAATATTTCAATCTGTCTCAATTAAAATTATGATTATGAAGCGTCCCGTGTTCTGTTATCACAGAGGAAGTCGATTTTGTTTTGTTAAAATTATTTTTATGTTCAGCTATTCTAATTTTTAGTTGTCTTAGGAACATAACGATACTAAATATATAATATATATCAAATATTATATACGAAAAAGCTTTTATATTATTATATATATATATAAAATACAGAGTTATGCCATCTGAAGATACACTATGTAACGCAAAGAGTTAAGATATACATATAAGCAAAGATAGAACTATTTAAGTGTTACATTTGGAAACATTTCAATTTAGAGACTCTCCTTCTTAAACTAATTATTCATTTTTCTTACAAATGATGGTACCTCACTTCTTAGTGAATTAATTTGAGTAATGGTCACAGACTCTCACATAATACATAGCGCATAGAGAATCAACCAATCGAAATCCTTCTTTTCTATATAGGAGGAAAGGAAAGATTCTGATTAGTCGATTCGCTTATGCATTGTGTGTTATGCAAAAATCTGTGCTGGGACCTTAAGGAAGAATGTTAACATACGTACAAATAATAAAATATGATTTTAATAATTTTTTTAGATAAGTATGACATATATTTTAGATAATTATTTTATATAATAGTGTAGTGTTTTACAATATGAATCTCTTGTTAAAATAAATGTTTAATACTGTACAATATAAATATTTAGACATTTCATACAAAATTTTAATAAAAAACTTATGGTCACAAATAAGTTGTTTACTTATTTTAAAAATTTCATTCTTTAAAATTATTATATTATATTAATTGTAGTCAATGAAATTATTTAAAAAATTTAACGTTAAGCATTCTATAATGATGCTGTTACTAGAAAGTTTTTTTAGTTTTATCTTGTATCTTCAAATTAGATTAAATCATAAAAGAATATGTGCATAATGCTTATGATGTAAAAATATCAAACATATCCTTTTAAAAATTACATTTAAGTAAATCTGTAATAATTATTCAACGAAATATGATTATCATTCAGATGTCAAATCAAGATGTCAAATCATTTAGATGTTAAATCGATTTTGCAACGAGAGACACGATAAAGTGATTTTGCAGCATGACAATGCTCGATCCCATGTTGTGAAAGTGGTCAAGACATACTTGGAAACATTGAAATAGGAAGTCCTACCCCACCCGCCGTATTCTCCAGACGTTGCTCCCTCTATCACTTGTTTCGATCAATGGCACACGGTTGCCTGGTTGATCAGCACTTCCGGTCTTATGAAGAAGTAAAAAATTGGATCGATTCGTGGATAGTCTCAAAAGACCAGTTTTTTCGACGCGGGATTCGTACGCTACCCGAAAGATGGGAGAAAGTAGTGGCCAGCGATGGACAATACTTTTGTGTTTTTTTGAATCATAAATGTATAACCAGTTTTTTACAATAAAGCCTTGAATTTTGGAAAAAAAATGGCGGAAGCAAAGTTGTACACCTAATATATATATATCTTCTTACATCAATATAGCGTTTGATTTATATAAATCGCTTCATATTATCTTTTTATGTATAAGTGGAGCCATTAAAAAGTAAAGATTTTGTTTTATATGTAAAAGAAAAAATATTTGGAAAACAATTGTTTTGGATTTCTAATTATTCGTAATATTAAAATCTGTTAAAAAACAAAGATCTGATATGTAATGAAACTAAAAGAAACAATCCTTTTAAAGAAACGTCTTATATTAATTTCAAATCTGTAATAATAATGTCGCGTTGTGCTTATTATTACCTATGACATCTTCGCATATGTCGAAAATCTACTCCTAAATGATTTAGGAATAGATTGAAATTTATTAGACAGTCTCACCATTTCTTAATTATTATTAGTATAATTAATTAATGTATTTAAAATTTATATGGTAATAATTGTTACAAAAATTATTGAAACAATTTTTACCTCTTAGTTAATTAATCAAAGAAAGTGATTATTACTTCTTTACATTGTCCTGAAAAAAAAAATGGATATATTTTATATATAATATTATAT
>NW_017259206.1:596685-600643 GCF_001594045.1 Atta colombica
TAGAGAAGAATTAAATACATCTATATTTGACGTAGCGTATATTTTACGCTCTTATCATTTATTTTAACAATCGATATTTCGAGCTTTTTTATGAAGTTTAGTAAAATATGGAACAAATCTATATATATTTTCTTCCTTATATATAATACCCAAATATTTGCATATCGCTAATTTTAAACGCCTAGGAAATACTTCGGAAGTATATAACATAAGAATTCGTTGATACAATAAGTAATAAGGTTTGTTACTACTCTCTAATACAACAAATGACACAGTCATGGCAAGAAGCAATGCAAGTGGGATTTCAAACTCTGACTCTATTACGGGGATAATTAAAGCTAACCACGGTAAACAAAAGGTATTATTGAGTTTCCATTTAAGTAATATTTTACAAGCAGGAGATTCAATTTTATTGTTGTTGGTATAATACAGCACATGCAGAAATATAGTTGGATAAGAGAACGCTATTTTACTTTCAGTAATTATTAGTGGATCGAAGTTATTCGTATCAGATATATGATATTTATTTCTCATAATTGCGATTAAATATTGTACTTCACTGCAGGCTGGATGTAATCAACTTTAGTCATTCTCACATTATTCAAAAAACATATAGTCATGATCATCAATATAAAACGGCACGTTATTGGAAAAATTCCCACGACTCTTTTCTTTCGTGGAGATTTGGAATTCGTTGAAATAAAGGACAGTTGCAAATAACGAACAAGTTACAGCTTAGAGAAAATTAAAATTTTTTTTTTCCACAATAAAAACTAAAACGAAGAATCCAGTATCTTCTCGTAAATGTCGCTTCGAGATAAACTAAAAATCGGTACACAAGTGGTGGGACCAAAAGGACATCGAGTTTGTGCCTCGGATACTGCGGCTAAAATAATAATAAATATATCATTGGAACCATAAGACCGACGCCAAGATACTTTTTAACAGTCAAGTCACGGACGATTCTCACGAGTCCGTGATTACAAAATCTAATGCCCGTATTCATAGTTTGTATTTAAGGCTTCCTTAAATTTATCTTTAGATGCTTAGCAGCCAATGAAATAATTCGTAGAGTATCTAAAGATAAATTTAAGAAAGCCTTAAATATAAGGCCTGACTATGAATATGAGTGTAAAAAGCGACGTTCAAAGGTAGAGTCTGGGTAATCTCATGCCGACGCTGCATGTGTGCTTTCTTGACGCACGTGCGTTTTCTCATAAATATTAAGATAATAAAATTAAGGATAACATTTTCCCACACTATAGACTCTAGTCAACATCCTTCCTTCCCTAAAATCTTGACCAATCCGATAGCAAAGAAAAATCCTACTAGTTAAAACCTATTCCACCAATCCGAACTTGAGTAATCGAGAATGATTAGTATAAAAACCACAGTTCCGTGGTTTCTCAGTGTGATTTTTCTTTGAGTTTTTGGAAGCTAGTTGTGTCGGGACCTTTGAAAAAGGCTTCATCTGATTCTCGAAGTCTTTTTCTCCAGTAGAGTGCAACCTTAATAAAACTATATCAATCAAAACTATTCATCTACTTAAGACCAACGACTGACTGTGGAAATTGACGAAGTGCTAGCGTCCAGCATCTCACAGTTGACGGCATCCTGTCCGATCTCTCTCGGACATCCTATACATCGCTATCACCAAGTAGTAAGTTTTGATTTCGGTGTAATACACTGGATGGTCTCTCCTCTTCTTGTGTGATCCCTCTTTAAAGACGACCAAATTTTTAGTGCGTTCACGCAATTCTTCCACCTCTCGTCACCGTCACCTAGCGGGGACTAACAACGCGCATCGACTTACCGCCCGTGTCCGCTTTAACACCGTAGAAAACTCTCGAGAACAATCTCCGCTAATTCAGGCATCGGCACAAGAACAGACTCCGGTCTTTTAGCCTCCAGTCTCGAGTCTATCGGCACTACTAGAAATTTCTTATTCCCCTGTCTCCGATCTATCCCCAGACTTTTTCGATGGCCTTTTCTTGTCCAGTTCTCTCCATGTTTCATATCCGATATAATTACTTCCGATTGAGGAATTTTTTGTCTCGCATACTATCCCCTCAATTCCTCCTATTCAAATCCCTCCTGTTCCTGACGCTTACTCTCCCGCTAGTCACCTTCCCCTTTTCTTTCATAATGCTCAATTGGAATACATGTCCTACTTTATTCCTTCCACTAACGACCGGGTGATAGTCAGCATCGCAGGATTCATTTTCCTTTTTTTCAGTCCCCATATTCATTCTCATCGATCCTCTTTCCTTCCAACCATATGAATATACACAAATTTAATTTTCGCCTTACCTTTTAAATTCTCCGCACTCAAAATAACGCCGTAATAATAGTAAAGTATTACATAATAATAAAATATTACACAACTTTCTTTCCACACACTCACACATACACAAATCCGTACGCTAATACATTTTAGAATAGAGAACCAAAAGATTGTATTTTATACTTAAGAAAAATGTATTGCTAAATATTTCTTTTATATAGTACTATTAAACCTATCTAACTCTCGTTTGTTAATTTGAAAAGCTTCTCCTTGTATTCATTGTAAGCTCTCCTATGGTTGCACTTCGCCCTCTTCCCGATCACTTTGATTAAATTCTATGACCGAAAGCCAGGGTATACGTACTGGCACATCTGGCGTTAAAATACGCTCTCGCGGCACACTGACCCAATTTGGCCCTTTAAATTATAAGTACGTTCGATTCGTGTCCGTTTAGTACGAGCTGAGGTTTCCACTTCGTTCTCCATTCGATCCTCGGCTTATTAGAAGCTTCAGGACGAGCAAAGTGTTTCCCGATTTGCGTCGATTCTTCCCCACAAGCTCCCTTGCGATCCGGAGTCTGGATTAAGGTCTAATAATTCGGTTCCTGTTGCGTTCACCCCTTCAGCTCCATATATGCGAAGCTTGGACGTAACAGTTCCAATTCGTGTAAAAAAAGTGAGAAAGATATAAAATTATATAGAAATTCTGAAAAATTATATGACAAATTCTGAGAAAAATTTTCATCAGGAATGACTTTACCACTCACTTTTGTTAACAATAAATAAATTTCCATTGCTACAGATTTAAATTGTATATAACATTTTCTAGAATCTTAATAAATTGACATCTGATACATTGACATCTGATAAAGTTATTTATCAGAAACATGTAAAATGTTACAATCCAAATGCTTTGCTTTAACTAAATTATTTTATTGCATCAATCAAGAATTTTTTGTCCATATCCAAACAAAAAATTAATTATTGTGAAAAATATTACCTCAGCCAAGATTCACAATAAATTTCTTATTTTCTATCTTTCTTTCTTTCCAATTTAATTTAAAGGGCGGGGTTATTATTATTAGCGTTTCGCAGAATGGTTGTGTTGAAACCGAATGTTATCAGCTCCCAATTATATCTGGAATAAATTGATTTAACAAAAGAATATGTAATGTATTATTAGTAACATCCAAAATTTGACCGGTCTTGACGTTCGTATTTGTTGTATTTACATGTACAGTGCTTAAAATTCTTAATGTGTTATTAAATTAATTCAACAAAATTATCCATTCTGAATCTTCGCTCAGCAGCGAGGGGTGATTCTCAGGAGCAAAATGTAAATTAATAAAATCGAGTTCATTGTAAATCAACAACATAGCAAGCAACAAAAAGAGAAATGTAATCAGCTGAAATGTTTGAATAATTTATTTTAAGGTATTGTGCTGTTATAGATTAGTCAGGGGAGTCGTTTTTAGGAGTTGAGAGTGAAGCAACATAATTGGGAATTAAACAACAAATTAGCAACAAAAGAGCATTAAATTTCTATGTAAATTTCATTCGATTGTGCTGTGTCAGTTTAAACATGTTAAAGTCTCTTATTAAGTATTCGAAAGACATAATTCTATATATATATATATATATATAGATGAATGTAAACATACGTTTTAACGACTTG